>NC_060120.1:49459251-49762051 GCF_021461395.2 Schistocerca americana
TTTCTCCCCTTACTGTGTTCTATGTTCCCCTTTTTCATGGCCCTATATATGTAACATTTTATTCTTGTTTTAGTTGTCATGTGACTCGGCTGAAGAGCGGCGGTTTGTGCCGCTGACAGTCCTCCCTGCCCATATGGTGCAGGGGAATGAAATCACAATAATGAAAAAAGAAATTAAAAAAAAAATCTGGGTTAGTAAATACAGAGTTAGAACTTTCACTTAGAATTTTATTTATTATTCTTACGATTAGTGTAATTAGCACTAACGCTGACTTGTTGAATAATCGGCTTAACTCGCTGTCTTCTTCAGATATTACCTGATGAAGACAGTGAGTTACGCCATCGAAATATCTTGCGAGAGCGACGTGAACATCCGGCAGAGATCCCGATTATTCAACATGTCAACAGATCACTGGGAAAGCCTCAACAAATACAGCACTAATATTATTACTGGATACTTTCAGTGTTATTCAGTTAGGTTGATAATGCCTTATACTAAATATAAAGGCACCCTTCCTACCGTCCCATTTATGTTTAATACAACGTCGTTATATATTTGTTCACAAACCTTCAATGTTGAGGTATAAAACTTTAACCAATGTAATAAATGCAAAATGAAGCAACGAATGAACATTTGCACCAAGGCCAGGATTCGAATATGGGTCTCCTGGTCACTAGGCAGATGTGGTAAGCATTACGCCACCCTGGCACGGTGGCTTCACTAATCAGCACTGGCAAACGTAGCGCGTCTCCCTCCTCAGTCCAAAATCCCATTCACACCTCTTCTGGATCAGTAGAGTTGCATTTGATTAAGGCAGTATGACCTGGGTCTCACTCAGGAGCCCCCATTTCGTTCAGTGGAAGTGCTATACCTGTACAGTTGGAGAAGTTCTACATTGCTTATCGAGTTTATGGGAAGAAAACTGAGGCTTGAATGGGAATTTGGATTGAGGCAGGAGGCACGCTAGAGTAATCCGTGCAGTTCTGCAAGCCACTGTGCCAGGATGGTGTGTTGGTTGTCGCATCTGCCCAGAGAGCAGGAGACCCAGGTTAGAATTCTGGCCATGGTCCATTTTCATTCATCAGTTCAGTCTGCATATATCCATTATGTTTCAGACTTGAAAAGGTTTCTGGAACCATATAGTTCTATTTGAATGTAATTAACATTGCTGGGTAATGTTTAGAGGATTGGCGCAATGTATAAGCCCATTGGTGGCAAGTGAAGAAGAAACATTTGACAACACGCTATAGACTTGTTGTTGTTTTCAGTCAGAAGACCTGTTTGATTCACCTCTCTAACCTAGTCTATCCTGTACAGGCCTCTTCATCTCAGTGTAACTACTGGAAGCTACAGCCGATTCAGCCTTCTGTAACCACTCCATACTCTCGTTGAACGTTTTTTGTACACCACACTTCCCTTCATTGCCAAGTTGTGCCATAAATTTATTTCCTCCTCAATTCGATGTATTAATATTCATTAGGAGTCCAATCTACCCAGCTAATATTCAGCACTTTTCTGTAACACCACATGGGAAAAATTGAGCTCTCTTTGCAACTGAACTGATTTTTGTCTGTGCCTTCAATGTAGTGCCTCTCTACAGAGAATTCCTTCTGATACAACTCCTTTACACAAGAACTTCTCTTACAGTTCGACTAATTCTCTTCACAAGGGACGCCTCTCTTGCTGTTGCCAGGCTCTGTTTTGTATTCTGTCTAGCTCGTCTTTCGTCAGTTATTTTGTTGGTGTTGCTGCACAAGTAGCGTTACTACTACAAGGCCTTTCTGAAAAGTAGCGCCTCCGAATATCTTTTTTGAAAACTGTTAAAACTTTTTAAAAAACTGTTATTAAGATTCTATATCATTATTCCAAAAGGCTACGTTTCGATTTCTCAACATAGGCACCTTGGCGACAAATACATTTCTCACAACGATTGGCCAATTTGTTGATACCGTCACTATACGAACCATATTTAAAACTAAGGACCGTATTTAAAACTTAAGTCCATATTTAAAACTAAGGTACGTTTTGTCACAAGAACCAAGCTGATGAAAAAAAGATTTTAATGCTACGTAATATTTTACTACATATTTACTTCACTTTTCCACATTGTCCCCTTTCACATTTATACACTTTCTGTAACGCTGCACCAGCTTCTTTAACCACTCTGCATAGAAGTCTGTCGCCTGTTAATTGAACCAGTTGGTAGAGCCAGTCTTGAATTCACCGTCGTACTGATATCGATGTTCACCCAGCTACGTTTTCAGCTGCAGGAAGAAGAAATCGTCGCTTGGTCCAAGGTCGGGACTGTACCAAGGGTGCTCAAAAATATCCCAACGGAGATCTTGAATCATCTCCTTGATACTGGCAACTGTTTGATGGCGTTTGTTGTCGTGAAGGAGCATTACGGCAAACGACAATCCCCGGCGGCGTCAATTTTCGATCTCATGTCTCCGTGTGGTTCGCTTCTCAGTATACGTCAGCTGTAATTGTTGACCTACTGTCCATGGCATCTATCAGAAGGACGCACTTTTCGTCCCAAGAAACGTCAGCCGTCAATTTTAGATTTGAGGTAGTTTGAACTTCTCTGGTTTGGCCGGAATTGAATGGCGCCACTGCATTAACCTGTTGTTTCAATTCTGAGTTGATGTACGATATCCACTTCACGTTGTCCGTAACAATTTGGGAAAACAGATCATCTCCATCTTGTCTACAGCATTTCAAAAACATATCATTCTTCTTCCTTGCGCCGATCATTCTTGGAACCAATGTCACACGCAATTTGCATTATCCAAGCTGCTCATTGATAGTTCTGTAAACTGAGGTTCGTGCAACATTTTGGAATTCATGATCAAGGCCACTAATTCTACATCTCCAATTACTTTGAATATTTTGGTTCACTTAATCAACAATTTCGTCTGTCCGAACAGTGGGCTTGTCACTCCTCTGTTCATCGTAAACATTCGTGAGGCCATTTTGAAATTTTCGACAACATTTTCGAACTAATTTGTCACTCAATACTTCAAGTCCATAGAATGGGGCTAACTCACGATCGATTTCAGCAGCTGAAGATTCTTTTGCCAGGAAAAATCTAATCACTGCGCACTTCACAACTGGAGGGATCTACGACTGTCTCGGTCAATGCGATTGTCTCTCACTGACCGGCAAACGACTGCTGAATCAAAGAGTCGGTAGACAGCGCTTCAGACATGGAACTTCATTCAGGCCCACCATCTCTTAAATTTTTGTCACCAGACCTAATTTTTGTAAAACGCCTCTTAGAATGTTTGTCTTTTTTGATGGATCCACAACCGCATATACGTTTGCACCGCTTCATCACTATCAAAATTAAGTCCTCTAGCGTGTCATTAAGTTTCGAAATTCAATTATAGCACGCACCGAGATAATTAGGCTTAACACCGCTTTATTACACGCTACAATTCGGAGCCCTCTAGCGGCGTTGGGCTCCAAATATGTGAAAATGAAGAATAAAAATGTAGTGTGTTAATAACATTTGTTTTATTGAAAAGGGTTTAAGAGTTTTCACAATTTAGGAGGCATTACTTTTCTGCATGTACCAGTGCCTTTATAGTATCTTTCTGTAAGCTAATTCCCTCAGCACCACTGATTTTGTTTATGTTCACCAGACAATCCCTTTCACACTTTCTATTCCATTCAAGTGATATTCCATGTTCTTTGCAAGTTCTCACAGAGCTACAGTGTCAACGGCAATAAAGTTTTTATAGCTCTTTCTTAACATTAATTCAGTTCCTGCATTGGTCGTAGGTTTTCCTTAGTGCTTTCTCAGTATACAGCTTGAATAAAATGGATCTGAGCACTATGGGACTTAACATCTTAGGTCATCAGTCCCCTAGAACTTAGAACTACTTAAACCTAACTAACCTAAGGACAGCACACAACACCCAGCCATCACGAGGCAGAGAAAATCCCTGACCCCGCCGGGAATCGAACCCGGGAACCCGGGCGTGGGAAGCGAGAACGCTACCGCACGACCACGAGATGCGGGCACAGCTTGAATAGCATCGGGGTTAGATTACAACCCTGTCTCACTTCCTTTACAGTTACTGACTCCCCTTTGACACTCTTCGCATCGTATACCTACAACATGCCTTCAGTAAAAGTTGGAGATACCCTTTCAATGGATATATTTTCTCTATTGTACCTACAGAATTTCACAGAGAGTATTCCAGCCAGCTCCGAATACAGAAAACCGAAACGTACGTGGTCCGAATATATTATTTTCCTATAGCAATGAATCTCATATTTGGTAGTAAATAAAGCAATGGGTCTTTATAATCTCTTCATTTACCAAACATAAACCAGTTATAGTTCACTATAAAATCTAGAAAATAACGTTTATGATCAGTTTTTTGGCTCTGAGCACTATGGGACTTAACTACTGTGGTCATTAGTCGCCTAGAACTTAGAACCACTTAAACCTAACTAACCTAAGGACATCACACACATCCATGCCCGAGGCAGGATTCGAACCTGCGACCGTAGCGGTCACGCGGTTCCGGACTGTAGCGTCCATAACCGCACGGCCACTCCGGCCGGCTGATCAGTTTTTTTTTCTTTCAGTTTCTAAGGGTTTTTTTTTTTTTTTTTTGTATGAAGTCGTTATGCCACTTTTGATTGTCCAGTTAGATTTGCTCACTTCTCTTCATGGAATTAATCAACACTCTGAAGATAATACTACAACATTTGAGAAATACGTTATATCTTCACGATCACAGGCACACCAAAATTAGAAAAAGATCATGAATGGAACGCCTAGAACTGTAAAATTAAGAAATGAGTCCTTTCTACGACAAGTATTACTTAAGAGAATTCTATGGTGGCAATTAGTTATCAAGGGAAACCTTAAATCTTCTACTTAAAAAATGAAAAAAAAGGAAAAAGGAGACGTTTGTACCGTCTGGCAGCAGTTTTATAACAAACAGAGCGCCACTTTTCGCAGAAGCTTCTTGTGCACGCTTCGATATCACAGTGGGCTGAGAACTAGCAGACTGTCCCGCACTGAAAGATCAGAGGCGCCATTGTGGAGTGTTTACAGAGCATTCGAAAAAAGCCTCCCCTAAAAGCAAGAAGCAACTGAAGACGGAGAAACTGCGCCTTCTCCGGCTACATTTGAATAAAGACGTGGCAAACCATCGCGTAATGCATAGTAAAAGATACTTCCCACCAAAAGTAGCGTATTTTGGCCATTGTGCAAGTTGAGTAAACACTGTGGTGAAGTGCAGAATAACTGAGCAGGAGGAAAACATGGCCGAGTGAGGTGTCATAGCGGTAAACCAATGATTGAGCAGAGATGAGAGAAGAGGCGTTTTCAGCATATAAAGTAGATCAAAATGCTGTAATGTCGTTAACATAAGGAAGTGCATTTTTCATTTTGGGATAGACTCTTCTTTTGCATGAGACTCCTAGCAAGTCTTTTTACTGCGTCCGCCATATTTTGTGGAAGGAACGGATTAAATTATAGTAGCTACCGTCTTCTGGTCGCCATTTTATTAATTTAAGGCACTTTTCAAAATTTCATCACAAATAAATTAGATTCCTATGTTGCTAACAACACATGTCCCTCCTCTGTTAAACTGCTGTTTTCCCGCGGTTCTCTCTGATATGATCAAATGTCCTTTGGCCAAATCAAACCGAATTTTGTTGAGGACGACGCCAGTTGTAGAGATTTATAGATCATATAACATATAATTAATATTTATTTCTCATTTATCACTATACTGCTCTGGGTGAAACAGCTCTAACTAAGCATTTGCTATTTCAAATTAGAATCTACTTGTGTTTATAATATTAATTTCGTATAAGTGCTAAGCCCAGTAGCATAAAACATACCTACAACTCAGTAGTGAATTAATGTTCTTCACCTAAAATGCTAATTCTTCTGTCACTTTTAGCTTTTTCTGACCTCATTTTCGGTCTAAGTTTAACTTCCGTGTCCTATATCAACATCATCAGAAAGAGTAAGCTACAGTTGATTCGTATTTTGGACCATATGCTAATGATCTTGTTAAGAAGTTACTGATCAGAATGCTTACATTACTGATCAGAATGCTGTGGATGGTAAAGCTCACAGATGGTGGGTGGTCCCTTCACCAGTCTTACCAGGTAAAAGAGGGATACCATAGGCAATTTCTATAATACATGGAGTGAAGAAGAAGAAGAAGAAGAAGAAGAAGAAGAAGAAAAAGTCTATTCATCTATGAAGTGAGGAAAAAGATCTGTATGCCGTGAAAAACGCGTTGAACTCTAGTAGCGCATCGTAACGAGTTCTATGAGACATGTAGAAGGAAGGCAGAAAGAATATTTTCGCCACATTTCGCCGTACTGTCCCAACGGATAAGTTCTTCGCAGTTTGCACACTGTTTTCTGCGGCTATTTCACGCAATTTGGTTTGTCAGTTACCACTGGCAACTCAACCAAAACGCCGCAGTTCTCGGTCTTCAAATAAAGGCTTTCGGCCATTCTGTTCTTCATGGTGAGAGGTAATGCCTGAAATTTGGTATCCACGGCACACTGACACTGTTGATCGCGCTATATTGAAGTTGCTAACAATCCCCATATGGGATGTCCCTTGCATCTAGCTCCAAATACCATCCCATTCAAAATCTCTTAATTAACATGATGTTGTTGTTGTGGTCTTCAGTCCTGAGACTGGTTTGATGCAGCTCTCCATGCTACTCTATCCTGTGCAAGTTGCTTCATCTCCCAGTGCGTACTGCAGCCTACATCCTTCTGAATGTGCTTAGTGTATTCAGGTCTTGGGCTCCCTCTACGATTTTTACCCTCGACGCTGCTCTCCAATACTAAACTGGTGATCCCTTGATGCCTCAGAACGTGTCCTATTAACCGGTCCCTTTTTCTAGTCAAGTTGTACCACAAACTCCTCTTCTCCCCAATTCTGTTCAATACCTCCTCATTAGATATGTAATCTACCCATCTAATTTTCAGCATTCTTCTGTAACACCTCATTTCAAAATTCCCATAGTGCGGCCACAACCACGCAGGAAACCTTTTCACATGAAGCACCCGAGGACAACCGACAGCTCCGTCAGCTCACTACCCTTTTGTACCTTGTGAACGAGATACTACGGTCATCTGCATGTGTTGATTTCACTATCAGGTGGACTTTCTCACCTCAGTGCAATTTCTATTTCATTTGCAGTACTTCAGGATGGGAGCACTTAGTAAGTTCCAACCGACCTAACACCAAATTTTGAACTCTTACGAAATATTTTCTCGCTGTCAGGCTCCACAAAATGATAAAAGGAAAAAATTTTCTCACTTACTACGTTTTCGCTCTTCATGGTGTAAAACTGCCACACCAGGAATGACGTTTTAAGTTACTAGTTATTTACTACTAAACGTATTCACGACACATTTCAGAGACAATATTGCCATGTACCACTGAATCAACCTGCAAAATTATACTCTCTTACGACAGATAGTTCAGGAGTTATGAAGTCATAAAAACTGACAAGGAATCTTTTTAGTGCGAGGTTGCAAGTTCAGTCTCTAGTGAGGCTCATCAGAAATTTTAGTGTTAACCATACTCACAGGAAAATTATTAGCTGCTAATGACTCACCATGTGCATCAGAAGCGAGACAGAAAATGAATGTCCGGAAAGAGGAGACATCAACCTCCAATGGTATGTACGTACTACACTTCACAAAATGGACATAATCGATGTTGAAGAAATGTTCGAAACAAACTATTAACTTGCACTATGAACACCGAATTAAAAATGGCGTGCAACGTTGATGACAAAGGTTCACACCATCAAGTTCAAAGATGAACTCCTTGGGTATTAAAAACAGTGAAGACATTCAGCTACCTATCCACTCTTAAAGAATGTAAAGAAATCATATTGGTGTAACGGATTGATGAGAACTGATGGAATGTGGTGGCATGCAACCGACTGGAAACAGTCTGTCGCGGAGCTTATCGCAAACTGTTTATCCTTTGAGGCGTAGGCGCAGATCAGCGATGTTATGTTTCATAGGCACTGAAAGTACAAACATCCAGCGGCTGAATTTGTCCAGAGGTTTCAGGTGATACGAATTACAACACCACACTCTTTTCAGGAGGGATATTTTGGTCTCAAAGAGTATGATTTTCATACGCCGACCAGAAACCGAGCAAAATCGATATATATTGACCAGTTATTGTCCATAGTTGAAGTTCTCTTTCGGCCAATTCGCCACTCTTTCTTGTTGTGACGTAAATATTCCCTACTGTCGTTGCAAGATCATCAACACGAGAATGAATGGTAGGGGTCAAGACCACCTCCAACTTCTCGGAGCACAATAAATAACTTTCCAGCCAATTCACCACGCGGGTTATCTGTCGACGTAATTGTACATGAATGCGTTAAGGCATGGATCTCATTTGAGCTCGATGCAACTCTCTTGGTACCACTAATTCCCAGGTTCCTTTTATATGCATTTCCTCTTCAAAGCACAGTTGGTCAGAGTTGAAGACAAAATGGTTCAGATGACTCTAAGCATTAAGGGGCTTAAAATCTGAGGTCATCAGTCCAGTAGACTTAGCACTACTTAAGCCGAACTAACCTAAGCACATCACACACATCCATCCTTAGGCAGGATTCGAACCTGCGGCCGTAGCAGCAGCGCGGTTCCGGACTTAAGCGCCTAGAACCCCTTAATTACAGCGGCCGGCAGTTAAAAACAAATTCCTTACTAAGGAGATAAATTTGTTTACCACATCTACAAATTTTGAGCCGGTTCCGCATTTTGCTGTGCATGTTCTAGTTGATGCTTTTTTTTTTTTTAAAGCTACGCAACTATCCACTGGTTCCTTTGATGTGCATTACGTAGTCGGTCGCTATCATGAACATCCTGTAAATTGTATCGAAATTCCTTGAAATGCGCCAGCACCAGTTTTTGCCACAAGTGCGCCTTGTCCTTCTACGAATATCCGTAGTTTTCCTTTTGCACTACGTGGTCGTATTGCTGCGGACTTATCCAAAATCTGTTCATACTTATTTTAACTATGCACCAGATGATCTTCCATGTACGTAATTATGTTTAATACCCGCTCCTGGGACAATGATAGTCGTTTACTAGACTCATTGGAGACGGGTTTGTGGCTCCCTGTTCCGACAAGGATGATGTACTGCATTGCTCGATACCTGTTTCAGTATCACTTACACTTGTTAAGCACGTATCGTTATCATTGTACTTCTCAAGTACATTGCCCTGGGAGTCGAGTGTATAAGACACAAAGCATTCCTCTAACTCATCTTCCAGACACGCTAATATTTCATCTGGCACTTCTTTCTCACTCGGCGAAATCCCTTGGGTCATTATAGACCGAAAGGCCTAGTCTGATGACATAAAAATTTGTGACCATAGGCGTGAAGGAAGGGAAATGTAATGCTATGTTTGCTTTGTTTACCATTGTCATTCCTCTGCTTTATACCACCACCACTGTCAGTGTAGCACTGTTGTGTGGTATTAGTCGATTAAGCAGTTCAACTACGCTACGTAGGTTCATGCTGTGCTCACCACTGTACACCTCCAGTCCCGTTCCCTGTTGCCATTACCAGCCAATAATGTGGTCGCATCGAAGTCAGTACAATGGAAGCGGCTTCTTGTGAGATGCGTCAAAAGCTGCAGCGTCATGCCTGTTGTTTTAATATATAATATCTTTACTACTAACTCTATTCGCATCACATTTCACAGACTGTGTAGAAATATACCACTGAATATAGTTGCAAAATTGTATCACTGTATGCCACATTGTTAGAGAGAATGACGTCATAGAAATTGAACTGCGTGAAATCGAAACTGCAGGACGAAATTCTCTAACGTTTAAGCTGAAATATATGTACAAATATATGTGAAATGACACGTAGGTACCGTTCCTAAGCCCCAGGATCGATTACTACTAAACATGGTGCACATATTACTATACGGAAAGAAATACGTCGGTGTAAGAACTATGGAACCACTATTGTAATGGGAGAGGTAACATGGAGAGAGAAAGGGAGAGGAAGAGATGAACAGAGAGTTGGGAGGGCAGTATATACACTCCTGGAAATTGAAGTAAGAACACCGTGAATTCATTGTCCCAGGAAGGGGAAACTTTATTGACACATTCCTGGGGTCAGATACATCACGTGATCACACTGACAGAACCACAGGCACATAGACACAGGCAACAGAGCATGCACAATGTCGGCACTAGTACAGTGTATATCCACCTTTCGCTGCAATGCAGGCTGCTATTCTCCCATGGAGACGATCGTAGAGATGCTGGATGTAGTCCTGTGGAACGGCTTGCCATGCCATTTCCACCTGGCGCCTCAGTTGGACCAGCGTTCGTGCTGGACGTGCAGACCGCGTGAGACGACGCTTCATCCAGTCCCAAACATGCTCAATGGGGGACAGATCCGGAGACCTTGCTGGCCAGGGTAGTTGACTTACACCTTCTAGAGCACGTTGGGTGGCACGGGATACATGCAGACGTGCATTGTCCTGTTGGAACAGCAAGTTCCCTTGCCGGTCTAGGAATGGTAGAACGATGGGTTCGATGACGGTTTGGATGTACCGTGCACTATTCAGTGTCCCCTCGACGATCACCAGTGGTGTACGGCCAGTGTAGGAGATCGCTCCCCACACCATGATGCCGGGTGTTGGCCCTGTGTGCCTCGGTCGTATGCAGTCCTGATTGTGGCGCTCACCTGCACGGCGCCAAACACGCATACGACCATCATTGGCACCAAGGCAGAAGCGACTCTCATCGCTGAAGACAACACGTCTCCATTCGTCCCTCCATTCACGCCTGTCGCGACACCACTGGAGGCGGGCTGCACGATGTTGGGGCGTGAGCGGAATACGGCCTAACGGTGTGCGGGACCGTAGCCCAGCTTCATGGAGACGGTAGCGAATGGTCCTCGCCGATACCCCAGGAGCAACAGTGTCCCTAATTTGCTGGGAAGTGGTGGTGCGGTCCCCTACGGCACTGCGTAGGATCCTACGGTCTTGGCGTGCCTCCGTGCGTCGCTGCGGTCCGGTCCCAGGTCGACGGGCACGTGCACCTTCCGCCGACCACTGGCGACAACATCGATGTACTGTGGAGACCTCACGCCCCACGTGTTGAGCAATTCGGCGGTACGTCCACCCGGCCTCCCGCATGCCCACTATACGCCCCCGCTCAAAGTCCGTCAACTGCACATACGGTTCACGTCCACGCTGTCGCGGCATGCTACCAGTGTGAAAGACTGCGATGGAGCTCCGTATGCCACGGCAAACTGGCTGACACTGACGGCGGCGGTGCACAAATGCTGCGCAGCTAGCGCCATTCGACGGCCAACACCGCGGTTCCTGGTGTGTCCGCTGTGCCGTGCGTGTGATCATTGCTTGTACAGCCCTCTCGCAGTGTCCGGAGCAAGTATGGTGGGTCTGACACACCGGTGTCAATGTGTTCTTTTTTCCATTTCCAGGAGTGTAGATACAGATACGAGGGGGAGGAGATGGACACAGTGAGGAGAGGGGGGAAATGGACAAAGAGAAGAGGATCAGATGTACGGAGGAATGAAAGAGGAGGCGATACAAAGAGAGAGGAAGAGGAGGAGAAGGACTCAGATATGGTAGGGGAATTAGCAAATGGCGGAGGGGGGGGGGGGGGGGGGAAGAAGCAGATAGACTGAGGGAGTGTTGGGAGGAACACATCGGCAGCGATAGGGATAGCAGCACATAAACAGTAGCGTTGGAGGAGATGTATGGAGAAAGATAAATAGAAGAAGATGGGGAGAGAGGAAGGCTGAGGAGACGGGCAGAGAGGGGAAGGAGGAGATGTCCTAACGTAAATGGAATGAATACGTACCCAGGTACTCAGCTAGTTATTAATATTTCAGAACACCCGCACAAAGTAGATATCAGTAACTTCATCTACGAATGACGGCCGGCCGTTGTGGCCGAGCGGTCCTAGGCGCTTCCGTCTGGAACCGCGCGACCGCTATGGTCGCAGGTTCGAATCCTGCCTCGGGCATGGATGTTTGTGATGTCCTTAGGTTAGTTAGGTTTAAGTAGTTCTAAGTTCTAGGGGATTGATGACCTCAGAAGTTAAGCCCCATAGTGCTCAGAGCCATTTGAACCATTTTTACGAATGACGTTCAATAATTAATTCAACACGTTTTGTTTCTCGGAAAATTTTGGTTGAAGCAATGACGAATTTGTTGTGCGGCATCGTGTAACATTCCTGCTACCGTGCCTGCAGTTTCACGAAGGTCCGATTGGTGGCAGTGCTATGCGTAGCCTTCAAAATGGCGTCTGTAACAGAGGTGCGTCCCAACCAGAGAGCCTCTTTTAGGGGAAAACTAGAGTATCGCTGATATTCAAGGGCGCTTTAAGAATGTCTACTGAGACCTGGAAATGAACAAAAGCACGCTGAGTCGTTGGGCGCAAACCTGTCCGAATTCCCTTTGTTCGGCCGACCGCTCACTGCTCTCACATTCATGTATGCATTAGAATGTTGGTTAGCTGTGCAAAGATTGTATTACGCCTTGTCTGTGTGGGAGAAACGTGTACCAGCACTTATCGGAACCCGACAGCTGTGGACCCTTGGCCGATGGAAAATACGGTACGTCGTTCTGCGGCACTGCTGTTGGCCCTGGTCGGGATCCCATGACTGCTATGCGAATAGGGGTCGATGTTAATTGAAGGTGGAGGGGGGAGGGGAGCAAGAAAGGGAAGGAATTCTTGATGTCAGCTGAATCGGAGCTTTACGACGAGTTAGCAGTAACGAATGACAATATGTACCAGACCAGGAGTTTCTGCATACTAGGCAAATGCATTAACCACTTTGCCACACGGACATAGTGTTCACTGCAGCTATGCGGACCACCTCGGTACGCCCCTCGGCCGACCCACAATACCATCTACCCGCAGTACCCCTTTCTCGCTACTTGATATTCCCGTAGGGGATCGAACGTCATTGTGCTTTCGCACTGAAAATGCTGGCTCCATTGCCCATCGAAGCGAATCAACTACGTGAAAGCCTGGTATCTCTCCCTTCTGACGTGTCCCTTTCCCCCACATTCATGGAATAGAGTCGATGCTTTCAGAAGGACATTTTTATTTCTTTATTGAGTTTCGATTCCCCCCGAAGGGGGCGGGCTGGCAGCAGCTTAGTATGCCGCTCTTCAATCTATAGAATTTGTTTTAAAAAGACGAAGATAATGAATAATAAAAACAGGCGATAAAATCGGAGACTTAAATGGTAACATGGCAGAAAACCGTAGAACTTAAAACATAGAACAAAGGGATGATGATGCTAATAAAATACATATAAAGCAGACAGGTAAAATAATAGACAGACATTTAAAAAACACGTCGACAGTCAGGTTTCTGTTCGCAAGATACATAAAATTCACACCCAGCGACAGCATGATTTCTGTTCGCAGCGGTTTGGAAAGACGAACAACACTGAACATTCACTTCAACACTGCACTAAAAACTAGGCAAATATGACGTACCATAGCCGAGGGCACACGGGGGGATCCTGGACAGACGCTGGGAAAGAAAAAGGTGGTGCGGGGGAAGAAGGAGAGGAAAAACGAAGGGGGGGAGGGCAGAAAGGAGCCGATGGAGGATGACGACCGATAAGAGGGGGGGAGGGGCTGGGCAGACGCGACATGGAGTGGGGAAAGGCAGAGGAGGGGAATACGAAAGGACACGGGGGGGGGGGGGGGTTCAGAAGGATCGCGCTGAGCAATTTATCAACAGGCCCACGCTAGTGAAGACCGCGTGGACAGACGTACATTCCGCCTAGGTGTAGAGGATGCTACAGCCACGTCACGTATCTTGGGCTCGTTTGCTGCAAGAAGCGCAAACGGTATGCCAGAGGCACTCCCCGCGAGTTTTTATTTTGCCTTAGACCGCGGCGGGGTGCATGTCAATTAAGAAAACTGTTGCGTTCTCGGTAATCCAGCAACGCCCTCTAGCATTAGCCTCGGGAGCGCCGCTGCCGGCTGAGTCGGACGGAGCCTTTGTGGTGGTGTGTGCGGTCGGAGGTAAACATGTTCTCGTCTCTGAACGTTGCTAAGAACGGCTTCGTTTTCTGATCTTTGTTTTCGGTCGATTTCCATTAAAGAATTACCAATTTAGAGAGTGTTGATTACCCCGATTATCTTCCGGCTGTGTATGTTTGCATGTACAATAATATTGTGGTTTTCTGCAGGTATAAACTGTTGTCAAGGAAATACGAGCGGGGTCTAGGAATTTGTCAATGTTGGTGAAGTTTTGTTGTGCTTGCATACTTTCCCTTGAGACTAACGGATTTGGTGTTTGTTAATGGGTAGTTAACGTTGATCTCGTTACTGGAGGAGGAAATTAGTGTTTAACGTCCCGTTCACAAAGATGTCAGTAGAAACGGAGTACAAGCTCTGTTTATGGAAGGATGAGTAAGGAAATCTGCCGTGGCCTTTCAAAGGAAACATCCAGGCATTTGCTTGATGCGATTTGGTGAAATTATGAAAAACCTAAATCAGGATAGCCGTACGAAGGTTTGAACCGTCGTCCACCGGATTGCGAGTCAAGTGTGCTCACCACTCGGCTACCTTGTTCGGTACTCTAGTGACTCTTCAAATATTTATACGGTTCTAAGTGCTGTGCTGATTATAAAGTCTGGTGTTCTGATGATACGGTGGGTAGAAATCCAAAGGACTTAGTAATATTCATGAGGATGGGTTCGATACCAGTAAAAGAATATCCGTTGTAGGAGCTTGCCTTTACTTGCCAGTATTTCCTTCAACTGCGTGTTATTAAAAAAAAGAAAAACACTTTCAAAGTATTATTACAATCTGTGTAGTAGCTAACAAGAGCAGCCCCTGACTATCAACGCATTCTGTGAAAACCGCACATCAATAACACTTTCCTTTCCTCAATATTTGCGGTGAAAGTTTTAGCTAATTCACCGAAGAGCCAAAGAAAATGGTACAGGCATGTGTATTCAAATACATAGATACATAAACGGCCAGAATACGGTGCTGCGGTCGTCAACGCCTATATAAGACCAAATGTGTGTGGCACAGTTGTTAGATCGGTTACTGCTGCTACACTGGCAGGCTATCACGATTTAGGTGAGTTTCAACGTAGTGTTATAGTCGGCGCACGAGCGATGGGACACAGCATCTCCGAGGTAGAGATGAAGAGGGGATTTTCCGTACGACCATTTCACGATTGTACCGTGAATATCAGGAATGCGGTAAAACATCAGATCTCCTACATCACTGCGTCCGGCAAGAGATCCTGCAAGAACGGGATCAACGACGTTTCAACAGAATCGTTCAGCGTGACAGAAGTGCAACACCTCCGCAAATTGCTGCAGATTTCAGTGCTGCACCACCAACAAGTATCAGCGTGGGAACCATTCAATGAAACATCATCGATATGGGCTTTTGGAGTCGGAGGTCCACTCGTGTACCCATAATGATCGCACGACACAAGGCTTAACGACCCACCTGGGTCCGTCAGGGTCGATATTGGACTGTTGATGACTGGAAACACGTTGCTGGTCAGAAGAGTCTCGTTTCAAACTATACCGAGCGGATGGACGTGTACTGGTGTGGAGACAACCTCGTGAATCTATGGACCCTGCAAGTCAGCAGGGACTGTTGAAACTGGTGGAGGCTCTGGAATGGTGTGGGCCATGTGCAGTTGGCGTGATATGGAATCCCTGAAACGTCTAGATACGATTATGACACATGATACGTACGTAAGAATCCTGTCTGATCACCTCCATCCCTTAACGTCCATTTTGCATTCCAAAGGACTTTAGTAATTCCAGGACAATGCGACATCCCGCTCATGCAGAATTGCAACAGTGTGGCCCCAGGAACACTCTTCTGTGCTTAAACACTTCCGCTGCCCGTCAAACTCCCCAGATGTGAACATTATTGAGCATATCAGGGTTGCCTTGCAACCTGCTGTTCAGAGGAGGTCCCCACCTCGTTGTACTCTTACGGATTTATGGACGGCCCTGCAGGATTCACGGTGTGAATTCCCTCCAGCATTACTTCAGACATCAGTCAAGCCAGTGTCACGTCGTTTTGCGGCACTTCTGTGTGTTATTGGACCCCTACACGCTATTATGCAAGTGTACCAGTTTCTTTGGTTCTTCACTGTATAAATAAGACCACACGCACGCATACGATGATCTTAAAAATATCTTTGTGGTAACTGGTGTTGGTTCTGTCGATACTCCAAAGTCTACCAGCAAAGAAACACTAGTTGTGAATGTCCTGACGACTGTTGTGTCATTAGGGACGGCGAATGAGTAGATACTGATAAGAACGGGCGTAGAATTGTTTCCTTACTTTATCAATGTACCGAATTCTGCCGCAAGAGCTTTGCGTGAAGGAGGGGACCACGTAAATCTGAATGAGCGAAAGGGAGTTTCTTCCCCGTTGCTCCCGAAAGAGAGTCCTGCGCCTTAACGACTGCAGCAGCTCGTTCGGTCGATGGACCTTGCGTTGCATCACTGACCACACAAGAGGGATCGGAGCAGCGATAGCGCAGGTAAGCCCAGGGGCCGACTGGAAGTCTCCAGGGAAAGCGGGGCGGGGGAACAGCCGCCTTTCCCGCCCACAAGAAGGAAAGAACAAAAACGTTCGCATATGCTAGCATGTTTACAGAGTGACCGGTATAGGAAGTTTTTTATGGTATATCATCTCAGTATTTTGATGTGGGGAAATTGTTACATCTTGTGGCTCGTTATGGAGTGATAATGTGAAAATAATTAATTCAATTTGTTAACCCGCTTTCTCCTGTTTTCGTAAATAGTGGTTCAGAACAGTGGAAAAGCCTATAATGTGCAATTTTACTTATAAGAAATTATCCTGTTTCTTGAAGGATGTTATACAGAGGTTATGATTGACGCTGCCGCGGAAATACCTAGTCACCTTCATTGTAGCTAGCGGAACAACAAAATTATGAAACACATAATTGCACAAGATCGCTGAAGGGTGGGTTATGTTTAAGGCAAAGTGGGACGAATGAAACAAGCTGTCACGGTGAAAGAGAGCGTGTACATAAATTATTGACGTAGAGTTAGTTAGTTTACATCACAGAATGTACCTTGGGACAACTTCATTGTGCAGACGAAAAAGATGAAACGGGGGACACCGGACAGAAAAATCTAATGCGTGTGTGGACTGCGATGCAAAACGATCTTAAAAATTATTTTGACAGATAAGGAAAGAGATGAACGGGCGTTAGAAGATTGTTCAGATACTATACTGAATGAAAAACCTTCAATGGTGGGATTATAGGTTAGTGATACATTAAGTGAAATATTTTAGGACACTGAAATATATAGACAGTATGCTCGTACATTTGGCCTAATAAGAATACAGAAATCAAAATTCTGCCGTGGAGTAGGAAGTGTTGTAGGTTGCTAAAAATCAGTTCAAAGACTGACAAATATTACAAAACGAAGTCAGAACAGTTGAAGTGCAGTTATAGAGAGGGCAAATCTTCACCTCGGCATCAACCAAATGTTTTGCGCTTCTTAGCCTACTGCTTTAACATACGTACAACACGCTGTAAACTCACCAGCAAACCAAAATGTCTTAGAAGCCATAATCCACGGTATTTTTACAAATATTTCCCCTTGCACATTACAACTGAACTTTAAATACATATTGTTCCTATCACTCTGAAGAATTTACGCATCCACAAATTAGAAATCATGTTACTTCTGTGATTTTTTATTACGGTACTTAGTTCGTTCCTCATTTATCATCATATATCTTGTAGCAGGGGAATGATCTTGACAAGTGCAAAGTACCTTCCCTTGCATTTAGTTTATCAGAGCTTCTAAGACATCGTCAGAAAAAAGTATGGAAGTTCTTGTGCCTGTCGTTCTGGAGTTTTTGTGCAACATATAATCGAGACATTTTAAATCGATTTTGGAACTGATCGATCGATAGACCACATGATTCGGTTTGTACGAAAAGTCACACCTGGAAACCGAATTTCAGTAAAAGTTGTTACTGTCACTTGCACTGAACACTTCACAGTACACATTGTCATTGGAGTGCCACCCATTCATTCGCTGTGGCTCGTACGTGAAATCCTTGCAGCTGGCACGACGAGGCGAGCTGTGTGTTTCAAAGTGTTCTCGCTTCCCCGTAGCTGAAATGATCGCTCCAATAGACATCAGCTTAACTCCTTCTCCCTCCCCCTCCCTCCTCCCCCTCTGAAGGCATCAGGCAGTCTGCAGCGCGAAATCGAAAATCTCGCGACCAGGCAAGGCGACTGAAAGACGCTCCTCAGTCGTTGCTTTCCACTCCAGAGGCAGCAGAATTACGCTCCAGTAACTTCCACACTCGCCACGGAGAGTCCACCAAACCGTGCGTTTTCGTCGTTATGGTAGGGACTGCGTATCCAGACCTCTGCGCAGCCTAGCATGCATTCGCCTTGTTCTTCAGTGCTTCAGTCCTCGTGTCTGACAGTTTTCTTCTTTCACAGTAGACACTGCAGAGATGTCACAGCAGCTTTCGTGTTTAGGTTTATGCAGGTTTTCACGTAGAGAAATGTCACTCATTTACATCTACATCTGCATATATACTCCGCAATCCAACATACAGCGCGTAGCGGACGGTACCTCATACAACGGAAATATTCCAAACAGAAATATTTGAAATATCGTTTAATTTCTTCAAAGGCTACATGTCTCAAAAGAGAATTTTATCACTCATCCCTATATGTATTTTGTGTGTATATGTGTGTGTGTGTGTGTGTGTGTGTGTGTGTGTGTGTGTGTGTGTGTGTGTGTTTGCGTGTGTGTGTGTGTGTGTGAGGAGTGTAGTGTACTGTTTGTGTTGTATGATGTGTAGTGTCGGAAGTTCCATGCGGCTTTTCGCAGATGATGCTGTAGTATACAGGGAAGTTGCAGGATTAGAAAATTGCAGCGAAATGCAGGAAGATCTGCAGCGGATAGGCACATGGTGCAGGGAGTCGTAACTTACCCTTAACATAGACAAATGTAATGTATTGCGAATACATAGAAAGAAGGATCCTTTATTGTATGATTATATGATAGCGGAATAAACACTGGTAACAGTTATTTCTGTAAAATATCTGGGTGTGTGCCTACGGAACGATTTGAAGTGAAATGATCATATATAATTGATTGCTGTTAAGGTGGGTGCCAGGGTGAGATTCATAGGGAGAGTCCTTAGAAAATGTAGTCCATCACCAAAGGACGTGGCTTACAAAACACTCGTTCGACCTATACTTTAGTATTGCTCATTAGTGTGGGATCCGTACCAGGTCGGGTTGACACAGGAGATAGAGAAGATCCAAAGAAGAGCGGCGCGTTTCGTCACAGTGTTATTTGGTAAGCGTGATAGCGTTACGGAGACGTTTAGCAAACTCAAGTGGCAGACTCTGCAAGAGAGGCGCTCTGCATCGCGGTGTGGATTGCCGCCCATGTTTCGAGAGGGTGCGTTGCTGGATGAGTTATCGAATATGTTGCTTCCCCCTACTTATACCTCCCGAGGAGATCACGAATGTAAAATTAGAGAGATTCGAGCGCGCACGGAGGCTTTCCGGCAGTCGTTCTTCCCGGGAACCACACGCGACTGGAACAGGAAAGGGAGGTAATGACAGTGGCACGTAAGGTACCCTCCGCCACACACCATTAGGTGGCTTGCGGAGTATAAATGTAGATGTAGATGTAAATGAATATGGAAATTTTCGTCACTGCAGCTATATTCAGAGTAATTTTTTGCAAGCCAGTCATCCATACTTTATATCACGGATTGTCTGTAGCAGTGTGCGCTGGGGAAGCATGAATTTACTTGGACAGACCGCCTATTTACAGGAAAATCGGATTACTACAAATGTAGATGTAGATGATGATTGTGGTGTCACCGCCAGACACCACACTTGCTATGTGGTAGCTTTAAATCGGCCGCGGTCCATTAGTACATGTCGGACCTGCGTGTCGCCACTTTCAGTGATAGCAGACCGAGCGCCACCACACGGCAGGTCTAGAGAGACGTATTAGCACTCGCCCCAGTTGTACGGACGACGTAGCTAGCGATGCACACTGACGAAGCCTCGCTCATTTGCAGAGCAGATAGTTAGAATAGCCTTCAGCTAAGTCAATGGCTACGACCTAGCAAGGCGCCATTAGCAGTATACTGTCTGAAACTATAGAGTCTCACTTGTATCGTCAATAGCGATGTACCAAGGATGGATTGAAGTTAAGTATTCCAGAAGCTGCGTACTTTTCTTTATAGCATTCATTACGTATCCTGTTTCAGACCTCACGCCATTCTGCGTGAGTTTAAGAGCGTGCCTTTCGGCTTCCTCGCATTGTGTCTAGGCTGTCTTGCTAGACACAACAATGATGATGAGGGAATGGACAGTGTGAAACCCGGAGTTGTCATGTAGGCTACTTCTCTCGAATAGCACCAGGGGAGACGCCAAATTTAACGTCCTCATCTGATGGATGGATAGCCATCAACAGTGTCACATACCCTCACTTCACGAGGCGCTATGGAGAGGTTTGAAATTTAGACCATGACAATGGTGCAAAGTTGGGTGACCAGGAAGTTTAAGCCATCATCTCTCGTCCCTTTCCGACCAAATACTGGTAGTGAAGGCTTTTTCCACCAACAGGATTCGAACACCTTATTCCCAGATCGAGCACCACCACACAAGCGTGCGTTAGTAACCTCAGCCACAAAGGCAGGTATATCATGTATTATTTATTGTACCGAAGGATCTCTTTTTTAGTCTGCGAATGTTACCTTAAATACCATTTTTTCAGTTAACAATATTACGAAATGTAAAGTTGCCAGTCATCATATAGCGGAGGTGCTGAGTTGCAGACAGGTACACCAAAGAGACAGTCACAAATAAAGCTTTCGGCCATTAAAACACACACTCACGTGTTTGTTTGTGTCTGTCGTCTGTTGTAGACAAACGCCTTAATGGCCGAAATCCTCACTCGTGACAGTCTCTTTGTTGTACCTGTCTGCGACTCAGTATCTTCGCTACATGGTGAGTACCAACTTTCCTTTTTATAATATTGTTACATTTCATCCTGGATTTTCCATTGTTTGTGTTTTCAGTTACCTCATTAAACAAGATTAGTAAGTGGAATTCGTTTCCGTTTCACATATTTTCCTCAGTTCCTGTCCCACTATTCATTTGTAGATGGAAGTACGAAAAGAAAGAATGGAAGTATTTGTGTTATGCGAACGTCTGGAGAACGCTACCTGCCATAATTTGTAGTGTCAGCAACTAAAAACGGAGAAGATAATATTAAAGCGTGGATTGCTCTTCGTGGTTAATGTGTGGACCCCTTAATGCACTTCAGAAAAGCAAAATGTCTAGGGTTATGAATACATTTCGCCTCATTGTTAACTGCAAACGTAGAGGAACTGTTCGGAGACAATGACTATATCTGCATAACAATGCATCCTATCCTAAAGTAGCGTCTATGACGCAACCGTTTGTGGAGACTAATATTCTTGAAATAAAGTGGCCCACCCATAGTCCGATCTGAACCCAATGAAACACCTTTGTCATGAGTTAGAACGTCGAGTTCGCCACAGATCCCAGATGGCTTCCAACATCACTACCTTCTCTGATTTCGGCTATTGGAGAAGAATGGGCTGCCATTCCTTCTCAGGCATGCAGATTCCTCATTGAAAGTGTCCACAGCAGAGCTTAAGCTGTTACAAAAATGAAGGTGCACACTCCCCCCTCCCCACCCACACTAATATCCATTAAAAGTAGTCCGAATACTTCTGTTCCGAGGGCATAAGGTCTTTCAGAGGGCTAGTAGTGATTCACGTTTAACAACCTTAAGTTTATTATCATTTTTAAACCTAACCTTCGTTAACATTCTTACGTTGCATTAAGTTTCACAACGAACTTAAGAGCCTCCTTCATTTCAAGTAGTTATTCTTCCGTAGTATTAAAATAACTTTAACTAACTTACAGTCAATATTCCCTGACTAACGATTTAGCCAATGCACAGGTCACTCTAGCGTTCGAATTATAGTGAAAACAACTACAACTATCTTCCGAGAGTGATAGTCCAGCAATGTGTACAGCAGAGGTCGTGTGAAGCTTTTTGGAAGGTAGAACAGAGTTAGTGTTGGATGTAAAGCTGGATAGCTTCGACAGTTAACTCCGTAAGATCACTGCTAGTCAAAGGGAATGTTCGGGTTTTGGTGCTTTGTATAGCACACAGTTTTAATCCGCCAGGGAATTTACAAAATAGAGCACACCCACTGCAAGAGACAACTGCTTCTGAGTTGAATGTTCCGAAACTCAGAATTACTAGGGCAGAAGAAAGAATAACATATTGACAGTATAAGGCATGTAAGAACTCAAGGGGAGAGAGTGTATGGAAAGTGTAACTTGTCACAGTGGGACATGCAAGCACTAGTTGAATACGCTATCTCATATAAATCTACGTAACGTCATCACACTACCGAATTATTAGGTGATTATGCAAACCTATCTGATGTATGGTCTCACGCCGTTTATCGGAAATAATCCTGTCGATTTTTTTTTTTCGTTTTGTAGAATGGAAATGATCCATGCAGAGTGAAAAACTTTCCAGCGAAATAGGATGCTAGCTTCAGTTTTGCCTTACATCCTAGGGAATTTCCTGCCACATTGAACACAACCGTAGAATTAATTTAATTCTGGGACTACATATCCTAGACGAAAAATGAAAGACTAGTGTAAAATGGAAGACTTGCTCTAAGTGTGTAGTGTAAATACAGCACGTAGCTATAGCTCGCAGGGCTCTTGGGCTTGTTGGCTGATGCACATTCGTCGATGTAACGTTAATGGCTAGCATTCATATCATTTGACAGAGAGATTTGCTAGGTAGGTCTACATAGATAGCTTAATGGCTCCATAACACAAAGAAAAATGAATATGGAAATTAAACTAATCATTAAATATACTTAAGAAAACTTTCATAAATCTGCTAGAAGCTGTTAGTAATTGATCCAGTACTTGAATTCACACGTTTTGTCAGAACGTGATAAAGATAGATTTTCACTCCACAGAACTTTGTTGCTTCCCTACTCCGTATTGAGCTTCTAAGTTTCGTACCGTGAGATGACGATAAAAATACTGATCTCACTCACATGTGCCAACGAATTTATGTTAAAGACACCTTTTTCTCTTCAATCAGTCTGTATGACACAGTTGGGAACCAGGTGTTTTCCTTACCCAAATACTTGACATAGATGGTGATTCTTCTGTTGTTTCTGTTCCATAATTCTCCTGATACCTATTTATGAGTCAGCTGCCACTTCCTTGCAGAGACCGACACATTTAAAGAATATTGTTTATCATTACGGTTATTGATAATCGTTCCAAAAGTGGTGATAATACGCAATTTTCATTCTACTTATTAAGTGCTTAAACAAGTAATCAGTGTAATTGCTATTCATAGTTTCTCCACATTGTTGCCGTATAACAGTATAAGATGTACAAATTCCAGTAACAAGGGTTAGTTTGAGTATAAAATTATGTTCACAAAGGTAGTATATGAAAGAAACGGTTACAACGGCCCCCATGCTCATTCAAAAGACTCTCTGTACAAAATCAGATGACCATTCCGGGATTCAGATACAAAATAATGACAAAAGACAAAATGAAGTAACGCTTTTACATCGGCAGCCCAAGCTGCCGAAGTAATGCAGCCACAAAATTCGAGATTAGAAAAATGAAGCAAGTTAACATCTTGACACAACAATTTGATCTAATAGCTAAACGATGGAATGCAAAATTGATAACAAGGCAGATCTGTATTAGAACATAAAATTATATTAAACAGAAATTCAGAAATGAAAACACTAAAGCATTCACAAAACGTTCAATCAGGGTGTACGGAAACCCTCGGTTCCGTGAATTACACGTTGATTGATTATTTATGAGAACATTATTCCCTAAACTTTTCAATCACTGATAAAAGCAACTCTTATTAGATGTATTTATATGGTGACATGAGGATAACTGGTTTGTGGTCATACGATTTACTCTGTAGTTCGTCGCCTACACGGTCCCACGAATGTGATTCTAAAATTTCTCCGGTAACGTTTTTGACATGACATTGAGGATGGTATACTGTGAATGTTGCGCCACTGGCAGATGATTACGGCTGGTACTGTTGGATGGATTAAGTCGCGGCTATGGTGGCAGTAGTCCAATAAAACATCTCCCCATACGACAGAACGTTGGTTGCACTGGATGGACACACAGATACCACTCCCTTTGTAGCAGAAGGTTTCAGCTCAGGCTAGCACCTAATAATGGCTGGTTAATGCTTCCAGCGTCCATTGTCATTGAACCATTCTGCAAACTGAGTTGTGTGATAAGTGGCCAGTTTCATTAGAATGCAGTAAATGACATACAATACCAGTAATGATAAGAAATAGATTAGAATCAAACGTAAAATACATGTTTAAATTCATCTCAGTGCATTTAATTTTATAAACCCCTGGATGTATGTTTTTGCTCACGTGGGGTTCATGGAACTTGTTTAATGTCATGCCACAAGATATTGCATCTTTCAATCAAGTACAACGCACACTATCCTACATTCTATTTCAGCTTGAGTACTGGCTGATACCAAGTCATTACACTACACCATGGATGACACTACGGTAGGGGTACTTTGGAACCAACAGCTACATACTCTGCTATGTGTGTGTGTGTGTGTGGGGGGGGGGGGGTGGTAGTGTAAATATTCCTAAGTTTCAGACCTACTTGTAATGCATAAAAGAAAAAAAAGTCCATAGCCACATGGGCTACAACAAATGTCACCCAAATAAGAGAAGATGTTCCCAGGAACAGACAAAGAGAGTGACAGTATAAAGGCATGACCATGAAGAGCACGTAAGAAGCCATTCATTATATATCAGTTATCGAAGACAACTCCTCTGAAAAGAAAAGCAAATCACACATTTGAGAAAAGGACCTACAATTGGGATTCAAAAATCAGCTCAACTAAGGGAGTAACATTATTACATCATTATCAGACATAACACATAGTGGCATTCACTTTACTACTGAAGAAAAAAAAAAACAATTATACACACACACTGAAATGATCGTTCGTCAGATCGTATATACGCGATGGGGAGAGGGGAAATGAAAATTATTCAGATCCTGGAAGATCTCACTCCTCACTTGGTTCATCTCATGCATCCTTTGTACCACTGACAACTATCAAAAAATCGCACTTTCAAGAAAAACGTAGCTGAAAGAATCTCATCCGTTGATTCCGATGTTCATACATAATTTTCAGAATAGTGACTACTACCAAACTAAAGCTTAGGAGGGAAAATTCTCTTTATACTTTTTGTTTCAATAATCCCTTTGTTCACTTTCAAGTTGTCTCCCAGTAAATTATGATACCTCACGATGATTCATTAATGATGCAACAGGCACACGTACACATGTCTGGCAGATCAAGAGGTAGAACCATGCAGACAATTGAATAACCAAACATTCA
The DNA here is from genome assembly GCF_021461395.2 of Schistocerca americana. NCBI lineage: Eukaryota > Metazoa > Arthropoda > Insecta > Orthoptera > Acrididae > Schistocerca > Schistocerca americana. The sequence continues at coordinate 49,484,816 of NC_060120.1, forward strand.
TAACTGAAACCTGCAAAAATAAAAAAATGGCTCTGAGCACTATGGGACTTAACTTCTGAGGTCACCAGTCCCCTAGAACTTAGAACTACTTAAATCCAACTAACCTAAGGACATCACACACATCCATGCCCGAGGCAGGATTCGAACCTGCGACTGTCACTGTCGCGCGGTTCCAGACTGAAGCGCCTACAGCCGCTCGGCCACCCCGGCCGACCGAAAACTGCAAATAAAAATCTTTCACACATTTTAAATCATGTCTACCCACCCTTCTCACCATACAGAGAACCTTACAATATAGTATATAATCTCACTACTTCAATCAATACTCAAATAACTTCCATAATATTAAACTAAAAATGCTCACTAGAAGTAACATTACATTTTCTTCAAACCAGAGGTGACACTTAAACAAAAAAGGCTGAGAACTTATTAATGAACAAAACAAATGTATGGAAATCTACAACAGCACATGGTAATGACATGACCATCAGAAAATCATGTTTAGGATTACTTCACACTATATCATTAATTCTTCTCCATTGAAAAATCACTATGCCTTCCTCATTATCCATAACGGTCAAGGATACCAAAGTCCTCACATTATATCGCCACTTAAATACAGAAAACTACCTGGACTGCTACTTCACCACTGCATAAATTATCTTATCACATGAAAAATACATTCAGAAGAGAACACCCAAAAATTTATTCTAACAAAAACTCGTTTAAATGATATCGAAGAGTCTAATTTAGTTATGATTATGAGAGAGATTTTTCTTTGTTTTTCAGATGGTTGACTGCATTTCAAGCTATTGAAGGTAAGGGATAGCATCTTCTCTTTTATGTCTTTAGTAATTACTTTGCAATATTCCTATTCCTATGTGCAAATAATTCTTAATGTCGACAACCTTTTTCGATTTCTGTAAATTGGAAGCAATAAATCATAGAGTAAAATTTTCACCCTCTGTACACCAAAAGTGCCATGAAGATATTTAACCGCGATTTTCATTTTAGCTCTGTCGGTTCCCGATGTAGATTACTATTGTTTCCTGTATCACCATTCTCTGGTAGCAGCCACAAGAACAAAAACGGACAAGAAACAATTAACGAAAATTTGTGCACACGTTTCTTGACGATTTGTCACTTTTCCGTTTACTACCACTATAGTTTCACTTAGCTGGTAAAAGTCGCTTCTAACTTTTATTATATCGTGCACAATCTGATTAAAAGTAAATGGGTACGCGTACATAATGTGAATGTCACTATAGGTTGAACAGTGTAAATGGAAGCCAGAAGTACTGTGCTGTCAGTAGAGCTGCAATTGCAGCAGAACGTGCCAGTCAATTGAGCACAGAGACTTCGACTGTTGACTAATCATTGGATGGCACCTGAGTAAGAAATGCATTGTGACCTTTAAATCTTTCACAAGGTGTTCATGCCAACTGTTGGTGATCAGATTGAGAAGTGAAATCGCGAAGGAGCAACCACAACTAAATCAAGATCAGTCGGATCGCATATACTAACGGAGAGGGACTGTTGAGCGTTGCGGAGAGGGGCTGCAGAATATTGCGTAGCATCAACAGAAGGAATCACTCGTGAGGTTCGAAACGCTACCAGAAATGAAGAAGAAATAGATAACATTCCAACAGAATTTCTAAAATCTATGGGGCAAGTGGCAACAAAATGACTATTCACGTTGGTGTGCAGAATGTGTGAGTCTGGCGATATACCATCTGACATCCGGGAAAAAAAACACCTACAAAAGTCTGATTACTGCAAGAGCTGACAAGTGAGAAAATTATCGCACAGTCAGCTTAACGGCTCATGCACACAAGTTACTGTCAACAATAATATACAAAAGAATGGAAAAGAGGATTAGAGATGTGTTATATGGCACTCAATTAGGCTTTATCAAAGATAAGGACACAGAGAGGCAATTCTGATGTTGCGGTTGACAATCAAAGCAAGACTAAAGAAAAATCTAGGCGGGCTCATAATATTTGTCCAACTGGAAAATGATGTCAATAATGTAATATGGCGCAAGAAATTCGATGTTCTGAGAGAGCTAGGGGTAAGATATAGGGAAAGACAGGTAATACAGAATATGTATAAGAATCAAGAGATAATAATAAGACTACTTGGATTAAAAGGGCGTAAGATATCGATGTAGACTGTTCAATCCATACGTGGAAGACGCAATGGCGGAAATATAAGACAGGTTCAAGAGTGGTATTGAAGTTCAAGCTGAAAGGGTATCAGCGATAACATTCGCTGATGACAATGCTACCCTCAGTAAAAGTGAAGAAGAATTATGGGATCTTCTGAATGGAAATACGGTCTAATAAATACAAAACATAGACTGAGAGTAAACGGAAGAAAGACGAAAGTAATGAAAAATAGCAGAAAGGAGAACAGTGAGAACATAAACTCCCCAATTGGTGAACACGATATAAAAGGAATTTTCCACGTAGGCAACAAAAGGACATAAAAAGTATAGTAGTACTGGAAAAAGGGCATTCCGGAGAAGTCTACTAGTTTCAAACATAGACCGTAATTTCAAGAAGACATTTCACAGAATGTGCGTTTGGAGCACAACATTATATGGTAGTGAAGCATGAATTGTGGGAATATCGACAGACACTCTAAGAATTATAGATGTGGTGATATACAGAAATGTTGGAAATTAGATGGACTGATAAGGACGGAATTAGGAAGTGCTCTGCAGAATCAGCGAGGAAAGGAATATTCAGCAAATGTTGACAAGAATGGGAGACAGTATGGTAGAACATTAGTTACGACATCAGGGAATAACTTCCATCGTACTGGAGAGAGCTGAAGAAGGTAAATTGTAGAGGAAGACAAAGAGTGGGGTACATCCAGCAAACACTTAAGGATGTAGTTTTCAGGTGGTACTCAGAGAGGTCGGCACAGCACAGGAATTCGTGACAGGACGTCTCAAACCAGTCACAAAACAGATAACTCAAAAAAATCAGTAATATCAGTTTGCTGTAGAATTTAGAACATACTAGTAATAGCTCAATGGGCATACAAACAGGAATTCGTTGACATTAGCATCAGCGTTTATTTCATTGTGGTGTCATATTAATGCTGTGACAATTGCGAATGTTATTTTTGCAGACAGTAGCAACACCCCTTCTTCATCTCCAAATCCATTCTAGGAATCATGTCTTCCGTTACTTAATTAGAAACATTAGTTTAAAGACTGGCTTACCAATTACGTTGAAAAATTTCATTTGATGCTATAAAACATCTGCCATGGAAACCTTGAATGAGTGCACAGCGTAACTGTCTATAAATATTTAAAAACCACGATTAACTTAAAAAATTTAAATAACGATTGAGGAAATCATATTGGCTGAAAATGAGTTTTATCGCAAATGCGATGCCACAAAACCTGAAAACGGGATATAAAATCATGTTTGTTTCACAATCCTGTTGCTCCTGTCACCAGCAGATGGCTACACTGCTCAAAACGTGGTTTCCTGTCACCTGCGGGTGGCTACACTTCAGAGAATGAACTATGTTCGATCTTTGTACTACGATTTCTTTGAGTACTTTACTGCCACTAGTTGATTGCTGCACTGTATAAATTTGGCTAATTCGTCATTTGCTTTTTTGGAGCATAGCTCCATTGTTAAAAATAAAAGAGGGTTGAAAATTAATTGTTTTCCACATCATTTTCAGGTGCTGAAACATTCAAGAATAGCTGCAAAATACACAGGCAGCGCAAAAGTTCGATATTAACACCAACTATCCAGAACCTAGTTGAGGTTAATACATTAAAGAAACGCTGAATGAAACAAATCAATTAATGTGATATCACAATATTGCAAAAATATGTCTCCAAAGTAAAATAAAAGATCAAGTTAATGCCCACATACACACATGCTCAGCGAATTAGTTTCAAAGGTACGAAGGTATATTTTCCAGTACTAGCTTCCCATCTTCCCATGCATAATAAATGTTGACTTATTAGTAGTTAGGCCGAAGAAATCGATATAGCGAAACTAACCTTACCAGACTTCTTACTGAAAAAAAAATACGTTTTAGATGAAACACTACATTAAGCAGTGGCCGGCCGCTGTGGTCGAGCGGTTCTAGGCGCTTCAGTCTGGAACCGCGCGACCACTACAGTCGCAGGTTCGAATCCTGCATCGGGCATGGATGTGTGTGATGTCCTTAGGTTAGTTATGTTTAAGTGGTTCTAAGTTCTAGGCGACTGACGACCTTAGACGCTAAGTCCCATAATGCTCAGAGCCATTTGAACCATTTTTTACACTAAGCAGTCAAGCACGCTAGCAAAGAGAGAGATCTGAAAGTAACTAATTAGGTCTTCTATTGATGTAACATACAGCACACCTTCAAATTTAATATTTGCTCATTTAAATTGTTATGAAGCACTATTTTAGGAGGGGTAAAGATAATGCACTGACGGAAATAGGTCACAGCCCCAGAAGGAGTTGTGTGACATAAATGAAGCTCGATGAGCCGGTTTCTACACCTGATTGATAGTGTCTATTAGAATTTCACAATACTTGCGTACGAGTTGCGCTAGTAACGCCACTATGGGGATGCACATTTTGGTTTGCTTTAAGTACACACTGTAACGGTTGTGAGTGTTAGTTACCTTTGATGCTGGGCTGGATGAATTAAAGCTGGTCAAGAATGCCTTTAAGGTGACAAAGCTGCCATTATCAACACCTCTATGAGTTTGAACGAGATAGTGTAATAGAGCAATAGGAAGCTGGACGTTCCTTCTGCGATATTGCAGGGAGACTTGATAAGAGTGTAGCTTCTCTACATGACTGCTAACAGCGGAGGTCACGAGAATATACGGTCGCAAGAGGACCGGGCTCCAGAGAGCCACATGGCACTACTGAGAGGGAAAACCACTGTGTTCGGTGTATGGTTGTTCCGCTTCCCACTACATCTGCAGCATCAATTTAACCATCAGTTGGCACCACAGTGACACCAGGAACTGTTACAATCGATTACTTCACGGACAGCTCCGAGCCAGACGCCCTGTAGCGTGCAGTCGGTTCACCTCGAACCACCGCCATTTATGACGTTTTGGTTCCCAGCGACAGCTCATTGGAGATCAGGATGGAGGTCTGCAGTGTTTTCTGATGAAAGCTATTGATGCATTGGTGCCAGTGATGGCTATGTGTTGGTTAGAAACGGGCTAATTGAGTGCCTGGAACAAACATGTCTGTGTGGTAGACACACTGGATCTACACCTAGAGTTCCAATCTTGGGTGCGATTTTGTATGATAGGAGGATCACCCTCGTGGTTATCCCACACACCCTGGCTGCAAATTTCCATTTCAATCCGGTGACTGGAACTGTCGCTTTGCCATTAATGGACATCGTTCCAGGAGCTGTTACCCAACAGGACAACGCTAGCGTACATATAGCTGTTGTAGCCCAGCATGCTCCACATGATGTCGACGTGTTACCTGGGCCTTCTAGATCATTAGATCTGCTCCAATCGAGAACATATGGGACACCACCATACGACAGGTCCATCATCACCCACCACAAGCATTAATCGTCCCTGTATTGACCAACCAAGGTCAACAGAATGGGACTCAATCTCACAACTGACATCCGGCACCTGTACATTACAACGCATACGCGTTTTCAGGCTTGCATTGAACATTCTGGAGGTTAGACAGGTTACTGATGTGACAGAATTTAACATTTCAAGTGGTTTATCTTACACTTTCTTTATTAATGTTACCTAGTCATATGTATACCAGAAATATCATTACCCTATATTATTAATTTTATGGTATTGGAAATTTTTTCGTTAGTGTATAAAAGATGCTGTGGACTGCCAATTACTGCTATAATTAAAACTATTCATGCATACCGAAATTTATGTATGAGTACAATAACTGCAGTTTACAATCATAATTATGGTGCCAAGGTTCTCTAAAAGATCTATAGAACTTATTAGTTTCCACAAATGCGATGTCACAATATCATGGCACAATATTGTTTGAAAAATGCCAAATTTACATTGCTGTAGAATCCATATACAGAAAGTGCTTATTTAACTTGTGCAGTTGCATTTTGGGAAACTATCGCTCGTGAAAATAATAAAATAATCTATACTCTGCTACACCACCACCATCATCACATGCAGAACACAGTTACGTTATTAGCTAAGGAAGGAATAAGATGCTTCATTGCAATATATCACTTAACCTGCTGAACAAAGGAACAGTTTGTAGACACACGATGTCTCGGAAACAAAAAAATCACTTACCATTCAGTGTGGAACGTCTCTGACAATTTGAGCTCAGTGAAGCTATAAAAATTAAATATTTATGCAAGTAAATTGTTTTATAACTGTATAACTGCAAAATGCAAAATTAGCGTAATACAAGCAAGAATACTATGAAGATTCGAGTTCGCACACTTGCAAGCACAACGAGTCTAATGCCTAAAGTAAGATAATGTATGGCTAACCTCCATTATTATATGCTAAATAAATATCGCAGTGCGTTATTATAGATTATAGATGCCAAAACAGCCTTGCATAGATATCAAGCGCACAGTACATTCTCAGTGGTCTTTTGTCTTGTAACACCATGTTCTTTATCAAAGCCTAAAGCCTCATCTAGCGTAGTTTCGTGAGGCAGAATGATATGTGATCCCTCCACACACTGTGTATAAAATAATGTTGTTGTAGCGTATCCTACAGTAATTTGTCGGTGTATAATAGCGTAATGGGTGTATTTAATGGTATATTCTGCAATTTGTCTGTGACCAAGTGCCATATTGCTATTGTATCAGGATGACCAAATGTAGCGGGAAGAGATAGAAGGCACCGTATTAAGACTCGCCCGAGTTCTCCAAATGATTTATGTGTTTCCACTACAGTGTCCCGTTCACCTCGATCTGCATCACAGGGTCCCGCAATACTGAGGCCACCGCCCCAGCGACCCAGTGCAACGCACTGCTGTGTGTCGGCCTTGTAGGGCCGTGTTGTCACGGATACGGCCTCAGCCAACTCAACGGTCTTCTTCCCCGTTGACTCAGCGCCGCTCTGCTGGGAATCGCCGAGGGGAATGCTACTTTCTCCCTCGCCGGCATAGCTGAGATCGTGGCGACCACAAGTGCCCACGATCTTGCGTCCGAATCTGTGCTTATCACCCCAGAAGGTCTACAGCGTGCGTTGGGAGGCAACACAACTTCCTGCTGTAGCGGGCCGAAGAGTGGCCCACCACTGGCTACGGATCCTGCGTTGGCCTCAGAGGGTCGAACCAGCGACCCGCCGTGGACTGGAATGCTGGCGCCCCATCTGGTGATGCGTGTAGCTGGTGTTGTGACACGACTCACCATCCAGGACAGCTGCCACACTTGAATGAATCTCGTTAGAAACCTGCACCTATTTATATGTGGCTGTGTGCCTCTCTTTTGCTGATGCGCCACTCCAAGTCACGTACTCACAACACCTACGTTGCGTCATTGGGCCCCTTCTACCGGTCACTTGCGCCATGCAAACCACTGCGTTTACGCTTTTCAGTTGTTCGATCGCCATGTGGCCTCCATTTTACTTCGCAAACACTGGCCAGCATAACTGACTGTCAACAGGCCCGTGCCTGGCTGTAAGTTGTGTGCTCAGAAATGTTGCACCGAATCTAACTTTCCTATCTTAATCTGTGGTGCCACTGCACTGTGGAGAGTCTGTGCAGCTGATGGTTCTGTGGAGAAATATCCCCCCCCCCCTTCAGTTTTAATATAGCATTCCTGTGCCGTATTTTTCAGAGGGATTGCAGTTCATTATGGCTTCCTATAGACTGCTATCAGAGGTGACAGAGTCACAGGATATGAGTGTAGGAGACACTGTATCAGACAGGGTATCCAAATAAAGTAAGTGGAACCTACTACAGTTGAGTGACTTTTCATTGCTGTATTAACTAGAGCATCATCATTAACCATCTATAATTCTGTCCTCACTCATTCACCATCTGTCAACACTCCTTTCTTCAGAGTATTCGCCTAAACTTTAATATTTGACGCATCGTTTGCTGTAATTATCGCATTTGTCGTTCAAAAGATAGTATTCAGAATGCAGTGTCCTTTACATATATCACGAACATATCTTTGGAGGACCAAAGAGCACGTGCTGTCCATGGACCATCCATTTTATGCCTATGTTTCAGTCGCCAAGCACAAAGAAAACACACTGTTTCATCACGTTACCAGTGCAAGAGCACTCTGTGACACTTAACTCATGTGGTCACATCTTTTTAGCAAGAGGCCACTCATTGAATAACGGTAATCTAGCCTCTTTCCTGCTATATTTAAAGTACATTGGTCCCAGCGCGCTTTCAGCTGGAAGCGGATTTGTAAATGTATGTACTCTGTGCATGTCCACTTCCACGGAATGGAAATACATCCAAATTCCTTTCCAAAACCAACACCTCAGTACAGATCTGTTGAAATAGTGTCATGTCCTTTATCGACAACAGATGACGATCACCTTCATTTGTAGCTTTTAAGTTTTCATGTGCATCTGCTTGTCGGGAGGAAAACCTTTTTGTCTATCATTTACACAACGACAGCCTCCCAGTAAGATGCATCTATCTTTCTTGGCTTTATAACAAGGTGCAACATGCCTACCTGTAATGTCACATGCTTTGCAGGGGTTTGAGGAAGCCAGCCCCACAACTGATGGAGTCATGTTGGCATGCTCTTGTGGCTACACACTGGTACAGTGAACATGCTGTTAGATGCCATGTGATTTATGAGTGCATATGTGGGAATATTACGTCAGGAAGGGAATTCACTTTCTGGACTCTGAGTGATCAGTTTATGTATTGGACAACTGGGATCTTACCATTTACAGAGACACTCACAAAGAAACCTTCATCCAAGTAGCAACCAACACCTGGTGCTTTGAATGCCTATTGATGATGTCTCCAAAATTATTTCTCCTACTCTATTCTTCATATGTCAAATACCTGCGCAAAGCCTGCAATTGAGGAAGTAGATATTGGAATCATCATCATCAGTTATCTGCTATATTAGCAGGTCCTTTGCCTCTCCATTTTCTGCGATCCATTGCTTCATTGCTTCCTTCTTAAGGCTGCTGTATGTTGTACCGTCCATCATGTCATCCAGTATCTGGAATCTCTTCCTTCTCCGCTTCCTTTTCCCTTCTACATAACCTTCTAAAACTGTTTTTATCAGTCCGTCATTCTTTCTTAATATATGCCCAATCCAGTTTCTTTTTCTTCTCTTTATTACATCTAGTAACTGCCTTTTCTCTCCCACTCTTCTCAGTACCTCTTCATTTTTTAGTCTGTCCGTCCAACTTATTCTTTCCATCTTCCACCATGTCCAGATCTCAAAAGCCTCCAGCCTTTGTCTTTTTTCCTCATAGTCCATGTTTCAGCGCCATATAGAAGAACTCTCCATACAAGACATTTTATGAGTCTCTTTCTGAGTTCTCTGTCCAGACCGCTGCAGAAGATTCTCCTTTTCTTATAAAACGCCTCTTTTGCCATTGCTGTCCTTGTTTTAATTTCTGTGGTGCACTTCCAGTCGGTGTCTATCCTGCTTCCAAGATACTTAAAATTTTGCACCTGTTCTAGTGTTTCCCCATTCGGCACAATTTTTATTTCCTTATTTCCTCATATTGCCAATACTTACGTTTTATTTGTGTTAATTTTCATTCCATATTTTTTTCCGTTAGTTGCAATGGTGTCCACCAAATCCCGTAATTCTTTTTCCCCTTTGGCTAGAAGGACCATGACATCAGCAAATTTCTAGCACCCTACTCTTCTTCCTCCAATTTCTACTCCTTTGTCATCTAATGAGCATTGGTCAATCATATTTTCCAAGTACAGGTTGAAAAGAGTAGGTGATAAACAGCATCCTTGTCTCACTCCTTTCCCTAGTCTGATCCAATTTGTACTTTCTCCTTTCACTTTAACTGAAACTTTTTCATTAAGGTACAATGAGTTTATAAGTCTTCTGGTTTTCCAGTCCACTATCTTTTCCCTCATAATAGTCGCCAGCTTGTCCCAAACCACATTGTCAAATGCATTTTCTAAATCGATGAAGCACATATATAGGTCTCTTCCTTTTTCAATAAACCTTTCTCCCAAGATTCGTAGGAGCCCTATTGCTTCTCTGGTCCCCGTATTCCGTCTAAAGCCAAATTGCTCCTCGCCGAGATTCTCCTCTATTACTTTTTCAAGTCTTTCATTAATTATTCTTAACATCACTTTGGCTGCATGTGAAATGAGGCTGATTGTCCTGTGCTCGCTGCATTTCTTGGTTCCTTGTTTTTTCGGTAATGGAATCATTACTGTTGTCAAAGAGTCCTCAGGCCATTCACCTCTGTCATATATTTTATTACATAACCTCAATATTTCTCTTATTCTATTGTGGTTGAAGCATTTTAGTATTTCTCCCGGTATTATATATGTACCTACTGCTTTGCCATTTTTCATTGCAGCAATGGCAGACTTTACTTCTTCCATTATGATGGTCGGTCCTTTCTCTTCATCACTTACACTGTTGTGTGATTCAAGTTCCAGAGTTTCTGGTTTCCTATTTGTGTCATATAGCTCTTTTATATATTCTTCCCATCTCTGGAGGACATCGTCACGATCTTTGTACACCACCTCTTCGTCTTTACTCAAAATTTCCATAGTAGCACTTCCTGCTCTGTTTTGTTCCCATGTCATAGTCTTTACTCTGTTGTATAGTAAGTCGTATCTTCCCTTCCTGTCCAGTTCTTCAATTTCATCACATTCCTCTTTTAGCCATTTTTTCCTAGCCTGCTCTATTTCTCTTCGCAGTTCGTTATTTAACTTTCGGTATATCTTTCGTGCATCTTCAGTGTTCTTGTTTTTCAATTTTCTTCTCTCCTCCATCTTGGAAATCATTTCTTGTGTGTCCCATGTTTTTTTTGACCTTTTCCCTTTTACATATCCTATATTTTGCTGTCCTGCTTTAATGATTCCTTCTTTCAGCATATTCCAGTACTCGTTGGCATTATCAGGTGCTTCTTTGTCTCGTAATGTGTTTAGAAAGTCCCGAGACAGCATTCCTGGAATTTGTTCTTTTTTGGACCTTATCTTCTCTAGATCCCACTTCTTCACCATTGTCGCCTTCTTCAGTTTTTTCATTCTTATTTCTATTTCTGCCATAAGTAAGTTGTGGTCACTATTAATATCTGCACCTGGTAATGTGTGCACCTTCTTGATTCCATTCCTGTATCTTTCTTCTACCAGTATCAAATCGATTTGGTTTCTATATTTATCCCCTGGTGATTTTCAAGTGTAGAGCCTCCTCTTATGGTTCTTGAACCACGTGTTTGCCGCTATCAGCTGCCTTTCCCTGCAGAAGTCAATTAACCATTCACCTCTGTCATTTCTCTTTCCAAGACCATGACTGCCTACTATGTTTCCCTCTTTCCCTTCTCCCACAATGGCGTTCCAGTCTCCCATTACTATTTTGCAGCATTTTTTATTTTCGTCCATTATTCTCTCTATTACATTGTACGTTTTCTCTACAATTTGGTCATCATGTTCTGAAGTTGGCATATACACCTGGACAATCAGTAAATCTTTTTGCGCTCCTTTCAGCCTTACACCAATAACCCGGTCATTTGCATAGTCTACATATTCCACACATTTAGCCAATTCCTTTGTCAAAATCATTCCTCCTCCATTAATTCCTTTTACTTTTCCTCCTGAGTAGTAGAATACATATTCATCTGACTGCAACTCTCCATGTCCATTCCATCTTACCTCAGCAACTCCTACGAGGTCCATATGATTCTTTTCCATCTCTCTTTTAAGGTTTTCTAGTTTTCCTGCTTGTAGCAGAGTTCTGACATTCCAGGTACAAATTCTCGTTTTGATTTTTTGCCTCCTTTCAAGTTGTCCCCCCCGGAGATCCGAATGGGGGACTATATTACCTCCGGACACTGATTTAACATGAGAGGAAGCCATTTTTTGTGCATAAAATTGAGACTGGATTATGCAGGGAAGATAATCTGCGATGGTATTCCGTTGCCTTCCGCAGTTCTGGAGGCCGCCCCTAACATGGGATACAGACGCCTTTTGCAGCCGCCCGCTCCGGGTCAGACGCTGCATGAGAAGTATAGGTTGGAAAATGAAAGACCCCTAACCCTCGAAACCTAATAGCGTCAGTGTCGGAAAAGAACAACAGCTGGCCGAGGGTTGCCAGATAGGAAAGATAAAAGTGAGGAGCTTGGCATAAGTAAGTGGAAGCAATGCCAGGACAGCTCGGGGCCCCATGGTCGCCAGCCACGTCTCACTAGGTTTGACTCCCTGGGAAGTAAAAACAAATAGAAAGTTCATTTTGAATACATGACAGTATTGTGTGGAAGCATTTGCATTTTTGTGCAATAGCAGTCCCAGATAGCCCTCACTGCTCATACTAAGTATAATACACATAACACCTAAACCTGATGCCACACACCTGATGTCTAATGTCTGATGGCTGACATCTGACGCCTGACTCCTATGTAAGACATTCTCTGTAAGCACACCATTGTATGACCACCTTCCATTGCTATAAATGCCAAACAAATGCTACAACACACATTAAAACGATGTATGCCATGAAGATACCATGATTGTTTTTCAGTAAACACGCCCCATCCCATTTCTATACGCTAGAATGAGGGCATGGAGTATTTTAAGAAAAATTCGGTCAAAGTTATAGTGAACAGCAATGGGAGGTGGCGTGCTTACAGGAAAAAATCATGATTCGTCGATTTTAAATGACGAATGGGTAGGGAAAAGAGAAAACAAAAATCAAACATGACTCAAACTGGCCTTGAAGGCCCAGTGGTACCAACCAACTACCATGTTATCCTCAGCCCTTAGGCGTCACCAGATGCGAATTTGGAGGGATATGTGTTCAACACACCGCCCTTGCAGCCGTTACCAGTTTTCATGTCTGGTGCCGCTACTTTTCAATCACATAGGTCTTCAATTGGCCACACAAGGGCTGAGTGCAGCCCTCTCGTCAACAGCACTCAGTAGACCTGGACGGTGACCCATCCAAGTGCTAGCCAAGCCTGGCAGCCGTTGACTTTGGTGGTCTGACGAGAACAGTGTTACCACTGCGGTAAAGCCGTTGCTGACTAACAGGTAGCACAGTACGATAATTCAGCTCAAATTCGTTGAAAATAATACACACTTAAACAAGTACAATTGCAGGATAGTTTAGTTAAATGTTTAATGCATAAGTCACAGATATAAGCTTCTGGTGCTAGATAATATATGTAACACTACATCATTTATGTAGAACACATGCCTTATCTAAGGTGACAGTCATAAGAACAAGGTTGCTGCAACAGTTGTATTCTTCTCAGAAAGTGTTGGCGTTAGTGAGGATCACTGGAGGTGTATATGGATGAGACTAGTTTCAGAAAGTAATCTGAACCTGGATGTCTGCAAGTGGATCAGTGGCTTTCTGTTAATTGTAGATACTAAGGCAACACGTCATCATGGCTTGTTGGTGTAACACATTATAACCACTTTAGCAGCAACATATTGTAAAGCAGGCAGAGAAGAAAGGTATCCGATGGCACTCACAGGTAGACATGAGAACTTGGGAATTTCAAGTAACTGTTTATATGATCAATGTAGCTGTATATGCATTCAAGTTTGTAGAACTCGAGATATAGATGCAGGTACCTCTGTACAGCATATGTTTATACCACAATATCTATACATCTGCCAGTTCCTCATTGGGTATGGAGGACCTACTCATGGTTCGGGATACGTCTGTAACATACGTTTATACAATAATGCCTATCAAATATGTAATTTGCTTGGTAAGTATTCAGATGGGGCTACTTTGTGAAAGGCGATCACCGATGAATCAGGATATTAATGTGGGCTTTAAGGTCGCACCACTCAACGATATGTAAAATATAAAAATTGTAGTGGACATTCAAAACAAAGTAGTGTATTATTAACAGCACATGGTTAAGAGTACTCATCTGTGAAAAATCTGCTTCCACAAAGAAATGGGTACGATATTCCCTCTATGTGGACACTACCTGTGTTAAATGCGTACTTCCCATGTTCCTCATGTGTTGTGTGCTGAGAACCTATAACACTGAGTTAGAGTAGTTATTCAATGTAATTGAGAGTATCAGTAAAAAAATTTATTTTTGCCTTTGCTACACATAAACACATTGCTTCACATATTAATATGTGTCTGGTATAAAGTTTGATAAATGTGTTTTTGTTGTAACCAAGTTCATATATGTATAGCTGTATCCACTTGAATTACACTTCTGAATACTTCATGATATGGTATATGTATAGCTATTAAGCAAAGCTATTAGCAATTGTCAGAATCATATACTACAATGCTTACACTGTAGCTCCATTTTCCAGATACAGTCAAATAGTTTATGGCACTTAAGAACTGAATGACAGATGTTGAATCATGACGCTCTAGTCTGCTTGGCAACTTAGAATCACTCAGTTATACTACGTTCCCCACATCGAATTCGAACATCCAAGCTGGTAATATGTGTCCCACACTTGTAAAATGTGACTCTGTAATTCTATCTACCACTGGATCATGAGCCCCTGTGTCTGTGATGGTTCAGGCACAACTATGTTGCGACTCGACAGGTGTGACTGCTGAGTAGGAGTACCACTACTCTTTGCCAATTGCTTCCATATGCTGTGAATTAACAAATAAATTACAGAACACAAAAAGTGTGATTGTTGTTGTTGTTGTTGTGGTCTTCGGTCCTGAGATTGGTTTGATGCAGCTCTCGATGCTACTCTATGCTGTGCAAGCTTCTTCATCTCCCAGTACCTACTGCAGCCTACATCCTTCTGAATCTGCTTAGTGTCTTCATCTCTTGGTCTCCCTCTACGATTTTTACCCTCCACGCTGCCCTCCAACACTAAATTGGTGACCCCTCGATGTCTCAGAACATGTCCTACCAATCGATCCATTCTATCCCTTCTTCTAGTCAAGTTGTGCCACAAGCTCCTCTTCTACCCAATTCAATTCAATACCTCCTCATTAGTTATGTGATCTACCCATCTAATCTTCAGCATTCTACTGTAGCACCAAATTTCGAAACCTTCTATTCTCTTCTTGTCTAAACTATTTATCGTCCACGTTTCACTTCCATATATGGCTACACTCCATACAAATACTTTCGGAAACGACTTCCTGACATTTAAATCTACCCTCGATGTTAACAAATTTTTCTTCTTCAGAAACGCTTTCCTTGCCATTGCCAGGCAACATTTTATATCCTCTCTACTTCGACCATCATCAGTTATTTTGCTCCCCAAATAGTAAAACTCCTTTACTATTTTACGTATATCATTTCCTAATCTAATTCCCTCAACAGCACCCGACTTAATTCAACTACATTCCATTATCCTAGTTTTGCTTTTGTTGATGTTCATCTTATACCCTCCTTTCAAGACACTGTCCATTCCGTTCAACTGCTCTTCCAAGTCCTTTACTGTCTCTGACAGAATTGCAATGTCATAGGCGAACCTCAAAGTTTGTATTTCTTCTCTATGGATTTTATCCTACTCCGAACTTTTCTTTTGTTTCCTTTATTGGTTGCTCTATATACAGATTGAATAACATCGGGGATAGGCTACAACCCTGTCTCACTCTTTTCCCAACCACTGCTTCCCTTTCATACCCCTGCCATCTGCTTTCTGTACAAATTGTAAATAGCCTTTCGCTCCCTGTATTTTGCCCCTGCCACCTTCAGAATTTGAAAGAGAGTATTCCAATCAACATTGTCAAAAGCTTTCTCTAAGTCTACAAATGCTAGTAACGTAGCTTTGCCTTTCCTTAATCTTTCTTCTAAGATAAGTCGTAGGGTCAGTATTGCCTCACGTGTTCCAACATTTCTACGGAATCCAAACTGATCTTCCCCGAGGTCGGCTTCTATCAGCTTTTCCATTCGTCTGTAAGTAATTCGCGTTAGTATTTTGCAGCTGTGACTTGTTAAACTGATAGTTCGGTAATTTTCACATCTGTCAACAACTGCTTTCTTTGGGATTTGAATTATTATATTCTTCTTGAAGTCTGAGGGTATTTCGCCTGTCTCATAGATATTGGTCACCAGATGGTAGAGTTTTGTCTGAACTGGCTCTCCCAAGGCTGTCAGTAGTTCTAATGGAATGTTGTCTAGTCCAGGGGCCTTGTTTCGACTGAGGTCTTTCAGTGCTCTGTCAAACTCTTCATACAGTATCGTATCTCCCATTTCATCTTCATCTACATCCTCTTCCATTTCCATAATATTGTCCTCAGGTACATCACCCTTGTGTAGACCCTCTATATACTCCTTCCACCTTTCTGCTTTTCCTTCTTTGCTTAGAACTGGGTTTCCATCTGAGTGCTTGATATTCATACAAGTCGTTCTCGTTTCTCCAAAGGTCTCTTTAATTTTCCTGTAGGCAGTATCTATCTTACCCCTAGTGAGATAAGCCTCTACATCCTTACATTTGTCCTCTAGCCATCCCTGCTTAGTGATTTTGCACTTCCTGTCCATCTCATTTTTAAGACGTTTGTATTCCTTTTTCCCTGCTTCATTTTCTCCTTTCATCAATTAAATTCAACATTTCTTCTGTTACCCAAGGATTTCTACTAGCCTTCGTCTTTTTACCTACTTGTTCCTCTGCTGCCTTCACTTCTTCATCCCTCAAAGCTACCCATTCCTCTTCTACTGTATTTCTTTCCCCCATTCCTGTTGATTGTTCCCTTATGCTCTCCCTGAAACTCTGTACAGCCTCAGGTTTAGTCAGTTTATCCAGGTCCCATCTCCTGAAATTCCTGGTTGCCGTACGCGGTCGCCCTACCTTTCCAGCATGTTCATCCGTCACGTTCCCAGTCCGTTGAAATTTTTCAAACAGATCCTTTATTGTATCGCTTTTCGGTCCTTTGGTTACATTAAACCTCCGTTGAAAACTTCGTCTTGTTGCAACAACACTGTGTTCTAGGCGGTGGAATTCCAACACCAGAAAAATCCTCTGTTCTAAGGAATAAACTATGTTGTCTACAGCACACCTGCACGTTGTGAACAGCACACGCTTACAGCAGAAAGACGACGTACAGAATGGCGCACCCACAGACTGCGTTGTCTTCTATATCTTTCACATCACTTGTAGCGCCATCTGTTGTTGAAAATTGTAACTACTGTAATTTCGAAAGTTTGTCCGCCTGAAAATGTACTGTTGTCCCAAGCATATTGCAACAAACGGTGTATTTCTATCGCTGCTCGTTTAGTTTTTATTTATGTTTCAAATATACCGGTCATTTTTGAAACACCCTGTATAAGCCTGTTTAGTATAGTTTTACTACATCAAATTCGTAGGCATAACTTTTAATATTTCAACAATTCTTGGTCATGGAAAATTAGCATTAGAGTATATACTTTGCTATTTTTGGTACTAATTTGGCGAGTATGTGAACATTAATCTGAGAGTTTTCTACATTTCTGTTTTTTTCCATATTGTGACATCACATAGGTTGATTTGTTTCATGCAGCGTTTTTGTATGTCTTAATGTCAAATAGGTTCTCCATATTTGACGTAAATATTGTACTTTTAGTGTTGCCTACATATTTTCCAGAATTCTATAATGTTACATTATCTGGAAATGATGTGGATAATAATTTATTTACGACCCTCTTGTATCTTTAATAGTGGAGCCATTTGTTGGTAAGAGTGAGAACAACTGCCCCTGCTCCCAAAAAGGAACTATCCAGAACTGCACATTGTAGTCATCCGCTGGTAGCAGTAATATTTTTGACGAAATCATATTCCAAACATGGAAGATTGTTCGTTCTCTTAAGTGCACCCACTTGCTGGTTACAGGAAAGCTCGTTTTCTACAGAGCAGCCATCTGCAGGTGACAGGATCGGCTTGGATGTGACAAAGGACTTTACTTTATTTCGCATTTTGTGGGTTTCTGGGATAGTATTCGCGGTAACAACCATTTACAACTTGTAAGTGAATACTTCGATAATAAAGTAAAGCTAACATGATGTCATTACTATAGCATTACTATAGCAATCGCTGATGAGAATTACTACACTCTGTTGTAAATAAAGAGAGGCACGATTTGCCTTCTATCTTTTGTCACTTCTCGTTTGGCCTTGTCCCTTGCAGGAGCTTCTCATGTAAGCATCACTGTGATTACATCTAAGAAGCTGGATAGTAATAATAGTAACTTCTACTTTTGTCCATGTTTCACTTAAAGTGCTCTGTCGTCGCCCTTGTCACTATTGGTTTAAAAAGTTTCTATAATACAATGTAATTGAGGTTGTAAGGGAATCAGTTTGGTGGCTTCTTGATTGCACACCAACCACACTATATGCAGAATTACACAACACAGAAAAGTAGAACGTTCGCAATCTATATGCGCTATACAGAGTCTGATCTTAGTTATTCAATGTAATGCAAAATTATTAGTTGCATTGCATTTAATACAAACTTTGTTTGCCCTTACCAAACTTATCTGCTCGCAAAAGAACTTGGAGCTTGACGACCAGAAAAGCAGTTAGCAGAATTAGTCATTGTAATACATCGTGATTTACATGATTCACTTATGATTTTCCTGTTCGATTACTGCGGTAAGTCACTGTGGCTTTTTCTGACTTCTAAACAATTAAGATTCGAAAGACTGCTACGCGAACAAATTTTTCAATTCTTAAAAAAGATAAAACACATCTGCTTCCACCTCCTCCCTACCCTTTTTGTATAATGTGAGTTACAAATGGTCTGTGACCGCCCCTCAGTAACATTCTTTTCTTGAGAATATTTGTCACTGGCAGTGTTAAAGTCCACATCCATTCCGGTATTTCATCGGTCAGTATATTGTGTGGCACTAGAGTTATCTGAAGCATCAATAAAGACAACTCTGTTACATGATGCAGTTATATTAGTCTACTCACACACATTTCCGTATGACAATATGTCATGTAGTTCAAAGGGTTCATACGTTGTGCACAAGAACGTACTGTAGAAAATTGTTAATAGTTGATGTAAGTCTGGTAATGTTTTTGCCATATAGGTAGAGGTTTATAAACACATTAAGGTTACGTTAAAGGACACCATTAATCCTCATCTGGTACCTCGAAACAGTGTCAAAAGCACAGAACACATCTCTATCCTTTGTGTAAAAGAGACTGTTAAATAGTGAATGATACATTGAGGAAGTAGACATTCCTTTTCGTTAGTTGCTTTGGATAAAACATAATTGGCTGAACGACAATGCAGTTTCCAATTCTATATTTTTCCCAACGGAAGTCATTATCAAATCAAAACGAAAAGTTAAAGTAACGATTTATACATTGTTTTTTTTTAAGTTAGTGTCATGTTTTCTCATAACACCAGTGTATGCTACATAAAGAAACTTAGCAGTATGTATAATGGAGGTATATCTCTATATCCACAAAAATTTCAAAATATAAATTATGAGTAGACATATCGCAGTGAACTGGATGGAACTGCGTGAACAAAAATACAGTTTTCATAAACACTTCTTTTCGAGCCTTGTGCTCTTGATGAGAGGCATTTATTTATGTGTTGATGATTGCAGTTGAGACAAGTAGATATCAGCCAACACATTTCGAATAGCTATCTAGAAATAGCTCTTATTATATTTATTATGAATGCACTACTTTTAAGTCAGTCTGAAACTGAAAATGATATTTATCTTACTTTAATTTTTTTTACCTGTGATTAAATTTGTTGAAACTTTATAATGTCATTTTATCCGCCTCCATTAAATCAGTTTGCCGGATAAATCAGTGGTTCTAAGATTACAGTTTACTTACTTTTTCGGATGGTTATATGCGGACTGTTGTTAGTACCAAATACAGAGATAAAGTTACTATTTACAACTACAGTACACGTTTTATTTGTTTCCCGGGGTTATTTGTACTTGTTCCTTTACTATTACGTGAACCAGAAACCAATGGGCTTCTCCCACAAATAACTACGTACCGAGTATTTTTTAACTTGTACTTTGCAATAGGAGAATTGGTTGTGTTGGTACGTGTTTCGAGATCATAGTACGGGGGCAATTACGTTTTACTAAATACACACGGTTTTGAAACTAATTTCAGTACATTTCCTGATCACATCGTGGTATTCAGTGGGTGTCAGCTTGATAATTAGTCTTGTAGTCTCTGCAACCCTAAATACACATGGTCTGTTGCAAAGTTTAATTCATCATTCCGCCCCCCTCCCCCTCCACCCCTGTTCGATTTTGCTCTATGCCATACAAGGACAACGGAACAGTGGCGGAAGTTTCATCACGGCGTGGATTAGATGGCGCACGTAGCAGGGTGATCCAGGGATTTGCAGCCACAGCGCAGATAACGGGCCGCGCTCCGCCCATCAGCCGGACGCGGGGGCGGGCTATTAACTCGCGGTTAGCTGGCATTACAGGATGACGGAGCGTCGTACACACCATACCACTCTGGCGGAGCCAACAAAGTCTCCGCGCCGGTATTAGCAGATGAAAGGCATTCGTCTGGCGCATTCGTCTGCCCTCCAACACAGACCATCCAATCAACGTTTCACCGACATCGGTAGGGGAAACGATACTCTGTTTTTTAACAGACTCTACACCAGCTGAATAGAGACCAACGTGCTTACTTTTATCCCAAATAATGTAGACTTTATTAATCCTTTTCGGTAAAGCAAGCTTATTAGGCACAGTACTGGTGAAACATAGTGCAAGGGTACCAAGTCACCACAATGTCAACTCTTTGGTAGATTGTAGGTTGACTTATTGATTATGGTACATGTTGGTGATAGGGATGTAATGTCGACATTCTGCACGTGGGCTACCAAGGTGCGACTCAAATAAAACTAAAGGTACCAACGTAATGGCATGATGATAGGTGTTTAATGTGAGAAGATAAGTATTGGGGGCACCAGTAGCTAAGAAATCGATGAAGTAAGCCCATCGTGTGGAGATCGCGTGCCTTATGTGGGCGTATCCAACCTAGCTGGGAGTATGAAGGACTGATACGATAATACAAGCGTATATTGCACACGTATCTAACGCAAGCATTCATCACTAGCTCGAGGCATCTCGAATTTTCACTATTTGTGCCGTGTTGAACTACATCACAGTAGTAAAGATTAGGCAAGACTAGTGTAAACACCAATCACCATTACACAACCGCAATACCAGATCGGATACGTCTAGCATCTTGGCTGTACCTTTACATAACCCAAAAGATCACGAATGTAAAATTAGAGAGATTAGAGCGCGCACGGAGGCTTTCAGACAGTCGTTCTTCCCGCGAACCATACGCGACTGGAACAGGAAAGGGAGGTAATGACAGTGGCACGTAAAGTGCCCTCCGCCACACACCGTTGGGTGGCTTGCGGAGTATGAATGTAGATGTAGATGTAGAATCTTTCTCTGTGTCATTCTCCATCTCAGCCGTACTACTATGGATCGCGCTCCCCTGTGATCTGCGTCTTATCCAGAGCCACTCAACATTCAAGAGGGAACTCTAAACGTGCACATTAGGGACGTTATAGCCACCATTTTTGTGCCCCTCTCATCTCTTTCTATCTCCTCTCCATCATAGCTTCCAATTTTACCATTCTATTGCTCTTCCTCTAACCTATCTACCTCTTCTATATCTCTTTCACCCCATTCTATCGTCTTATGTCTCTGCTCGATGAGAATAACTCACAAGCAGCAAGAACATAACGAAAAAATTCACAACTAGCATTAGGACTGACATTCATAAAAGAAAAATATGTTTACTTTCATGTACATAGTCATTACTATTATTATTATTATTCTTGATTGTTATAATTATTTTTTGATTGTTATAATTATCTTTGCACTACTGTTATAATCTATATTTTTTTCTTTAACATTAATACTGTATAACACGTTATATGTCCTTAATGTTCTGTACAAACTGAAATTCGTTCAATCTGAGTATGCCTGGTTAGGTGTAATCTTGCCAGGTAAAATAAATGCAGAAATAAATAAATAAGTAAATTAAATAATGGCCCCTGCATTTGTGCTGTGATTGAATTGGTGATCTGGGTGAATGAGGAGTATACCGTGGAAGTACGGAAGAACAGTACCTGGCTGTGGACTAGGTGTAGGTGCAGGGGGATGGTGAAATCGCTACATAGTGTGTTTTTATCACATTTTCTTCTGTAGTTTTTTTTCTTTGAATTCTTTGTCTTCACTTTCTCTCCTTATCTTTCCATCGCATCAGGTACTTCCGCCTCGTTGTATTCCTCCTCAGTTCCCCATTTAACTTTTCCTAACTTTTCCTCTTACTCGCACCTTATGGTAGAACCGAAAGCACTTCTTCGTCTTACTTCCCCAAATGACAGTTTCCTTTCGTACTAGGAGATGTGATCAGGTTACAGCTACATCCTGTCCTTTTCTCCTGTATCTGATTATGTCGCATCACCACTTCTGCATCTACATTTATACTCCGCTAGCCACCAAGCGGAGTGTGGCGGAGGGCACAATTCGCCCCAAAGTCGTATTTCCCCCCCTCTTTTCCACTCCCGGATCGCGCGAGGGAAAAACGACTGCCTGAACGCCTCAGTAAGAGCTCTTATTCCCCTTATCTTTAAGTCGTGATCATTGCGTGATTTCAAAGTTGGATGTAATAATATATGCTCTACATCCTCGGTGAAGGTCGGATTTCGAAATTTAGTGAGCAGCCCCTTCTGTTTAGCGCGCCGTCTATATTCAACTGTGTCCCACTTCAAACTTTCTATGAGATTGGTAACGCTGTCGCAATGGCTAAATGTACCAGTCACGAATCTTGACGCTCTTCTTTGTACCTTCTCAATCTCTTGAAACAGACCCAACTGGTAAGGGAACCATACAGAGAAATAACACTCCATGACGGTACGAACTAAAGTGTTGTAAGCTATTTCCTTTGTAGCATGTCTAATAGTCTTAATAAACTATGGCTCGTTACTGTAAAATTTAATACGTACTTCCATCTTCGAGCAACAGGCTACAGTATTAGGTTAGTTTTGCGAATTTTCCTTTATCAATGTCTACGTCATGAAACGTAGCGAATGGGACCCGATCAGAGTTCATTTCTTTTCGAATTCGTTCATTGTATTATACCTGGCATCATCGACGGTGTTCTACGTTAAAGGGTTGGCCTAGCCCAAAGATAATTTTCATATCAATGGAATTTCGATTGTTCTACGTTGGTTAGATTTGTCAGCTTGAAATGTAGATTTTTAAATTACCTGTGTTATATTGGTTTCGTTCAAACTGGTAAAATTTAAAACAATCCTGCCATTTCTTTGTTTTGTTCGGTATAATAGCCACGGGAACTTGCGTGTGGTTGCTGACGAATAAGGCTTATGCTTCTTCATTTTCTCTTTTCCCACATAAAACATCCTGAGAGAAATGCTTCAAAGCAGTCTGAAGTATACACACTGTATCCTTATCAAGCATTCGATTCAGTCCCACAGCAAGACTTATTAAGGAAAGTACGAACATATAGACTACCAAGCGTGACTCCACTTACTGTTACTCGACTCTGGTCTTGTTGTTAGTGAGGACGCACAGTGTTACACTGGATGGACAGTCAACAATAGTTACTGAAGTAACTTCACACGCCCCACTGGATGTGTGTTAGGTTTCATAGGCGTAAATAGGCTGCGGCAACTGTGGCAAAAACCGAGCCTTCTGTGTTAAGGGGTTCTGTGGCGCCCAAAGGAAAGAAAGGTAAAGAAGCAAAAGAAAAATAAAGTGAAAATGGTAGGTTTGTGTGTTTAAAGGGACCAGAGTGCTACGGTCAATGTGAGAATGAATCACCTAAAGCGATAATAGGAAAATTACAGAAACCTATGTCTGGATGGACGCTCGAGAATTTTAACTACCGACTACCTCAATCGAAATCCAGAGTGTTTTTATCGCATGTATAATCAAAAATAAAAAATTAAATATTTCCAGCAATTAGTCGACAATTAACATAGTAAAAAACGAGTCAGGAAGAAGGAATCAGAATGATGGGGAAAATAATGGGAAAAACTAATTATAGGTTAATTATTTTCTGATCATAGATGATCCTACAACTGTAGCATTTTCAATAAGTTTTTGTTGTCTAGCTAGCACCTACTTTCGGTGTGAAACCTTATTTAGTAGATAGATTATGGTTCAAATGGCTCTGAGCACTATGGGACTCAACATCTGAGGTCATCAGTCCCCTAGAACTTGGAACTACTTAAACCTAACTAACCTAAGGACATCACACACATCCATGCCCGAGGCAGGATTCGAACCTACGACCTGAAGCGCCTAGAACCGCACGGTCACACCGGCCGGCGATAGATTATGTATCAGACCAGGAACACAAGGTCGTATAACTTCTTATACCAGTGATACTTATTACTATAAATTTTTTTATCGAAATTAATCACAGCATTGGACAGTGATGACTTTATAGTCAAGTCTTATGCACAGTATCGTTTGATCACCATAGCTGGCAAAGAGGCGAACCGAATACACAATGGGATCAAAACTATCCGGACACTCCGGAAAACATACTTTTTTTCATTTTAGGTGCATTGTGGTGCCGCCTACTGCCAGGTACTCCATATCAGCGACCTCAGTAGTTATTATACATCGTGAGAGAGCAGAATTAGGCGCTCCGAGGAACTCATAGACTTCGAATGTGGTTAGGTGATTGGGTGTCACTTGTGTCATAAGTCTATACGCGAGATTTCCATACTCCTAAACATCCCTAGATCCACTGCTTCCGATGTGATAGTGAATTGGAAAGGTGAAGGGACACGTGCAGCACAAAAGCGTAAAGGCCGACCTCGTCTGTTGACTAACAGAGACCGCCGACTGTTGAAGATGCTCGTAATGTGTAATAGGCAGACATCTATCCAGACCATCAGACATGAATTCTAAACTGCATCAGGATCCACTGCAAACATCAAGATACTTAGACAGGAGGTGAAGAAACTTGGATTTCATGGTCCAGAGGCTGTTCATAAGCCACACATGACGCCGGTAAATGCACAAACAACGCCTCGCTTGGTGTAAGGAGCGTAAACATTGGACGAATGAACAGTGGGAAAACGTTGTATGGAGTGACGAATCACGGTACACAATGTGGCGATCCGATGGCACGGTATGGATACGGCGAATGAATTCTAGCCTTGCCGATAGAGGGCACCACGAAGTTATATGTCATTTTCAGCCAGGTGTCCCGATACTTTTGATCACATCGTGTATAAGGAGCTCGAATTCCGTTGTCGTCTACCGATTCAGTACCGTGGAGAATAGACTCCAAGTGTATGTGGGGGCACTGTGATTGGGCTGGAGATACGAAGAGCAGGGCACAAGTACGATGAAACTGTGTCACAGAATTGTATTATACGTCGTCAGAAATAACAATTTCAAATCGTACATCATTGCGTTAATTTCTACAGTTTGTAAGACACGTGTGACTGAAATGTCAAATTAACGAAGAAGAAACAGCTCTTTGTATGAAATACGACTGCAATGCGTTACATATTTTAATTGTGAATGTACAGAAAACGTGTTTTAAGACAGCAGACTAATGGACTCGACGTGGCGAATAGCAGCTCGATGAGCGAATGCAGACGTCCACTCAGCAAAGAAACTTTGTAGGATAATTTGGATATAATTTGTGCCGGCCGGAGTGGCCGAGCGGTTAAAGGCGCTACAGTCTGGAACTGCACGACCGCTACGGTCGCAGGATCGAATCCTGCCTCGGGCATGGATGTGTGTGATGTCCTTAGGTTAGTTAGGTTTAAGTAGTTCTAAGTTCTAGGGGACTTATGACCACAGCAGTTGAGTCCCATAGTGCTCAGAGCCATTTGAACCATTTGATATATTTTGTAGTAATCCGATTTTCCTGTAAATACGAGGTCTATAGAAGTAAATACAGAATATAATAATTCGAATCCCAAAGAAAGCAGTTGTTGACAGATGTGAAAATTACCGAACTATCAGTTTGATAAGTCACGGCTGCAAAATACTAACGCGAATTCTTTACAGACAAATGGAAAAACTGACGTCGACCTCGGCGAAGATCAGTTTGGATTCCGTAGAAATATTGGAAAACATGAGGCAATACTGAACCGACGACTTATCTTAGAAGCTAGATTAAGAAAAGGCAAACCTACGTTTCTAGCATTTGAAGACTTGGAGAAAGCTTTTAAAAATGTTAACTGGAATACTCTCTTTCAAATTCTGAAGGTGGCAGGGGTAAAATACTGGGAGCGAAAGGCTATTTACAATTTGTACGTAAACCAGATGGCAGTTATAAGAGCCGAGGAACATGAAATGGAAGCAGTGGTTGGGAAGGGAGTGAGACAGGGTTGTAACATCTTACAGATGTTATTCAGTCTGTATATTGAGCAAGCAGTAAAGGAAACAAAAGAAAATTCGTAGTAGGTATTAAAATCCATGGAGAAGAAATAAAAACTTCGAGGTTCGCCGATGACATTGTAATTCGGTCAGAGACAGCAAACGACTTGGAAGAGCAGTTGAACGGAATGGACAGTGTCGTGAAAGTAGGATATAAGATGAGCATCAACAAAAGCAAAATGAGGATAATGGAATGTTGTCAAATTAAATCAGGTGATGACGGTGAAATTAGACTAGGAAATGAGAAACTTAAAGTAGTAAATGAATTTTGCTGTTTGCGGAACAAAATAACTGATGATGGTCAAAGTAGAGAGGATAATAAAACTAGACTGGCAATGGCAGGGAAAGCGTTTCTGAACAAGAGAAATTTGTTAACATCGAGTGTAGGTTAGATGAGGTTAGTGGTGTTTAACGCCCCGTCGACTACGAGGTCATTAGAGACGGAGCGCAAGCTCGGGTTAGTGAAGGATGGGGAAGGAAATCGGCCGTGCCCTTTCAAAGGAACCATCCCGGTATTTGCCTGAAACGATCTAGGGAAATCACGGAAAACCTAAATCAGGATGACCAGAGACGGGATTGAACCGTCGTCCTCCCGAATGCGAGTCCAGTGTGCTAACCACTGCGCCACCTCGCTCGGTACATCGAGTATAGATTTAAGTGTTAGGAAGTCTTTTCTAAAAGTATTTATATGGAGTGTAGCCATGTATGGAAGTGGAAGATGGACGATAAGTAGTTTGGATAAGAAGAGAATAGAAGCTTTCGAAATGTGGTGCTGCAGAAAAATGCTGAAGATTAGATGGGTAGATCACATAACTAATGAGGAGGTATTGAATAGAATTGGGGAGAAGAGGAGTTTGTGGCACAACTTGACTAGAAGAAGGGATCGGTTGGTAGGACATGTCCAGAGCCATCAAGGGATTGGGCAGCGTGGAGGGTAAACATCGTAATATTTGCATTAACGTTAATTGGGTTCTGTCGTTTGATCTGTAACGATTGATCACTATCATTCTACTGTTAATATTATACAATAATCCAATTAAAACTGCACTAGCGTAATTTGGCTGCTGCGGTCTGAAGCGTAACTAGTAATCATTGTAACGACAAGCTGTTTAAAGAATTCTTATTCAATCCTAGTTTGCTTCTTTTACTGATCGTATCTGTATCAAAATTATTGTCTCAGGAAAAAACTCGTGGCTGTTTAGATATCTGGTAACCACTCATTTGGCAAATATTTTTCATTGTAAGTGTTATCTGAACTAATTGTTTACATGAATAAAAATTTGTGTTCAACGAAAAGTGAATAAAGTTCTCCCTCTCCCAAAGTCCTGCCCCTACACTTAGTACTTTATGGGTGTTTTATGAGGCGCCGACGTATCCTCTTATGACACTTGATTAAAGTAACTACCCAGTAGTAATAATAGGACTCAATTGATCTGTTGTGAAGTCCCGATACCCAGCAGGATAAAGAGAACGACGAAAAAAAAAAAAAAAAAAAAAAAAAAAAAAAAAAAAAAAAAAAGGTGAAAGGAAAAATGGAAAAATCTGTACAATCGTTCAACCACATGAACTCCTTCCCCGTTCAAATAATCGTAGATGGTTCTAGGAATCCTTTAGAGGTAGAGATACGCGAACCATTTAGCTCCTTCGCACGGTTCGAAAATCAGTCTGCAGCAGGATTCTAACATAATTAATTTCATCTGTTGAACGTAAGTGCCGATTTGGAAGGAAGTGATGAGGCCCAGACTATAGCGGGTTATCCATCATGAATGGAGTTTACACTTGCGTGCAAAGCGCAAACAAGTCACAATTTCAATTTAGTTCTTATGTACTATTTTTCATTGTCGAAGCACATTCAACTGTACACCGTAAAATGCAAACACTGAAAAATAGTGTCACATGCCCAAACAAGACGCAACAGTAATAATAAGTCTTCCCCCCCCCCCCCCCACCCCCTTTCGTGTGGTAGCCGGCCGAGTTGCTCTGCGTGGATTCACATGGTCTTTGAAATATGTGGCTACTGCATTCCACGTCCGTAATAGTGGTGTTTTCATAATAAACCCAATACTTATTTTAAATATTTTAGAGACTAGGATATATAGTGGAAGTGTATTTTGTGCGCCCTGTGACTTGTAGACAGCGTTTCCGTCAATCCTTCTTAGCCGATATGCGTACTTGTACTTTGGGGGGAGGAAAGGGGGAGAATTATGACGAAGAACCGTTGCTGTTTCCAAGCAAGCCTAGGTTTACCTCAGAATAACAAAACTATCGATGAGCATTTTTGATGGTTTCATCTACCTCTGGCGCAATGATATCTTAAGGCCCTCCAGGTGTTCCGGTGGCGATAAGACCCAGCAGTGAACGTAATTGTGTACTGTTCTCATTTGTTCACAGTAATCATTTTGTGAACTTACTCTGTTCAAATGTTGTGGCTGAAATATTGAACGTATTGCCATTACATAATATCCGTCGCTCTTGGCTGTTCCACGTCTCCTTCATAATCCCGTTTATCAATCAATAAAACAAATTCCCCCTTTGTGTCAGCCTAAATGGCATTTCGTGACATTGGGTGCGTTTTAATGGAGAAGAGAACTGGACAGTTCATTGCACGTCCAACTACTATACTCTGTTCATCATAAGAATAAACCTGATGTAAACATGACGCTATGTGTTCTTTCGCGTTTGCTTGAATCACATTGGATTTCGTTTCACGTGGAGCGGAAGCCAAGTTGTGACCAGTACAGTCAAGTACAATCATATAGATAACATGACGCTATGTGTTCTTTCGCGTTTGCTTGAATCACATTGGATTTCGTTTCACGTGGAGCGGAAGCCAAGTTGTGACCAGTACAGTCAAGTACAATCATATAGATACGTTTAATGTTGTGTTATACGCACACAGATTCAGCGATAATGTGCGAGACAACGGCTTTACCGGCGCATTAAACTTGGGCAGCCTGGCGAACCAACGGTCCAACCAGCCTGCAATGATGTGAGCAGTTGCAGTTCAGACGTAGAAAAGGCGTTCAAGGAACTATATACACTACTGGCCATTAAAATTGCTACACCACGAAGATGACGTGCTACCGACGCGAAATTTAACCGACAGGAAGAAGATGCTGTGATATGCAAATGATTAGCTTTTCAAACCATTCACACAAGGTTGGCGCCGGTGGCGACACCTACAACATGCTGACATGAGGAAAGTTTCCGACCGATTTCTCATACACAAACAGCAGTTGACCGGCATTGCCTGGTGAAACATTGTTGTGATGCCTCGCGAAATGAGGAGAAATGCCTACCATCACGTTTCCGACTTTGATAAAGGTCGGATTGTAGCCTATCGCGATTGCGGTTTATCGTATCACGACATTGTTGCTCGCGTTGATCGAGATCCAATGACTGTTGGCAGAATATGGATTCTGTGGGTTCACGAGGGTAATACGGAACGCCGTGCTGGATCCCAACGGCCTCGTATCACTATCAGTCGAGATGACAAGCTTCTTATCCGCATGGCTGTAACGGACCGTGCAGCCACGTCTCGATCCCTGAGTGGATAGCTGGGGACGTTTGCAAGACAACAACGATCTGCACGAACAGTTCGACGACGTTTGCAGCAGCATGGACTATCAGCTCGAAGACCATGACTGCGGTTACCCATGGCGCTGTATCACAGACAGGAGCGCTTGGGATGGTGTACTGGACGACGAACCTGGGTGCACGAATGGCAAAACGTCATTTTTTTGGATTAATCCAGGTTCTGTTTACAGCTTCATGATGGTCGCATCCGTGTTTGGCTACATCGCGGTGAACGCACATTCGAAGCGTGTTTTCGTCATCACCATACTGTAGAATCACCCGGCGTGATGGTATGGGGTCCCATTGGTTACACGTCTCGGTCACCTCTTGTTCGCATTGACCGCATTTTGAACAGTGGACGTTACATTTGAAATGTGTTTCGACCCGTGGCTTCATTCGATACCTGCGAAACCCTACTTTTCAGAAGGATTATGCACGACCACATGTTGCAGGATACAGAAAATGTTCGACTGCTGCCCTGGCCAGCGCACTCTCTAGATCTCTCACCAACTGAAAACGTCTGGTCAATGGTGGCCGAGCAAATGTAATCACATGTCATTTCTAGTATAATATATTTGTTCAGTGAATACCCGTTGATCATCTGCATTTCTTTTTGGTGTAGCAATTTTAATGGCCAGTAGTGTAGCTTCGAATGACATTTAATTTTTAAAGAGAATGAAATAACATTCGGAAAAACTCCAGCACTACCACGTACTTCTTAGGTGACCAGGCGTAAAGCATAAAATGCTCTCTTTCTCACTTGACATAGTATAGTACTATAATCACAAACAAGAGTGACGAAAATTCCTAAATGAAGCACAGCGTAATTCTTCTGAGCGATCCACGTGTGATGTAACAGTGTACCGCAGGAATTTCAACGTCTGTTGAATACTGAAGCCACTGAAGGTATTCATTAGAGTCAGTCGTCTGATAATCTCATAGCTCCATCCTTATCCGAATCCGAGAAATACATTTCATTACTGGAACAGTCACCTGCTACGTTGATAACGAGTCAGCCGACCACAGAATCCACGAAGCCACCCAGGCGCCCCATTTTCTCCTCTTCTTTTATGACGTGTCACTCTATATCCCGCCAACGTTCGGCACGACATGAAAAAGCTGCGTGCTTTAGATCCAGTACATCCGGCAGCTTAACAGTCTTGCCATTTCTTGGGTCACAGCCAAGTTAACTTGGCTCCGGATCCGTTCTGTTGGGTTCGTAATGTAACGGTACAGTGGCAAATGTAAAAATGCAGCAGTTGTATGGTGTGCTTGATGCTGTAAAAATGGTTGTTTTTCACGTTTCTACGACATATCTGTGGTATAAAACAATGGACATAGGTCCAAATAATGAGTACTTAGGTTTTAATTTTTGCCTAAAATGTTAAACTGTTATGTTTCCTTAATTTAAGCTATCTTTTGTTAAGTCTTACCTAAAATATCGATAATTGAGTATTTATATTTGAAATGAAAAAAGGAATTTCTCCTTCAATATGTTATTAAAAACGGGAAGTGTTGCATTATTTATATAAAACGATGATGACTTTTACATTTACGAAATGTAGGTAATTCAAATTGAACAAAAAATAGAGTCGGGCAAGACTTGAACCAGCAAACCATGTGCTGCAATACACGAACAATCAATTAGTCTACCGCATCCACTGTACGTTAAGTTGCATTTGCGTTGCGACTGTATCTAGTATTGCCCTCGGAAAACTTCAATGCCTATTATCTCCGTAAATTTATGACAAACGTTAAGAATAACCTATTTCTAGGCACTTTATAACCGCCTTCCACACGCGTGTTTCACTACGGAACAGGAAGCAGCCTCTGTCATTTTCATGCTGTGTATTGACAGCGCTACAATCAGTGCACAACAGTGCAGACGCTGTGACTATACACGATTTTTTAAATAAAAACAAAGTAACCGAAGCACGATTAAGAAAAGTCTTGATGGCTGTTAATACATTTGAATATCTTAAAGTTTAATTTGAAGTAATATAATGAAAAAATATCTAATAAATTAGTGGGACCTACCTCCAAGAGCGTAACATTACCAGTGTACGTGTCCTATGGCTTCTGGCCAATCATCGCATTTATGTTTGTTTACATCAGGTTTGTTCTTATGATGAATGGAGTATGGTACACATCCATGGCAGTAGCCCTCGTTTCAGGTGACGGTCGCTGTTCTTTCACGAGTGTTGCATTTCTAAAGACTGCGGGTTAGTCGAATAGCTACAGCAGCCTGAGATGAATGCTCCTGTCGGCTCACAAATATCGTGAGAATATTCCTCTTTAAAAGACTTACAGAAAAGTGGAGAACCAAATGCTTCAGTTCACATTCCGCGTTCCTCACCAAAAAATTTGGCATTCTTTTCTCCCACAGGTTTACTATGTATCCCACTGCCACTGTCTCCTCTCTGATACGGTCTTCTTTAGTCATTCTCTCCCACTGGCACTCTCTCCACGATGCTTTAGGACATCAAAAATGCTGGGGGATGCGAACTCTTCTTTCTACTACATTCACTTGCTTAAAATTTCGGTCCAGAACGCACGCTCCCCTATATCTTGGTGTTAACGTTCAGCGAACCGGGAGCGTGCAGAACCCCCCCTCCATCCAACCTATGTATTGTCTGTTGTATAGCTAGAGAAGGCCGAAATGCATGCGTTAAACTCAAACAGGCTGGCGTGAGGTCTGAAACAAGATACAGAATGAATGCTATAAAGAAAAGTACGTAGCTGCTGGAATACTTAACTTTAATCCATCATTTGTATACATCGTTCTTGATGAGACATGCTTCATACGATAACTATCAATTGCTATGGCGCCTTGCTAGGTCGTAGCCATTGACTTAGCTGAAGGCTATTCTAACTATCTTCTCTGCAAATAAACGAGGCTTCGTCAGTGTTGCATCGCTAGCTAAGTCGTCCGTACAACTGGGACGAGTGCTAGTAAGTATCTCTAGACCTGCCGTGTGGTGGCGCTCGGTCTGCAATAACTGACAGTGGCGACACGCGGGTCCGTCGTATACTGATGGACCGCGGCCGATTTAAAAGGCTACCACCTAGCAAGTGTGGTGTCTGGCGGTGACACCACATTGTCTCTACTCATCGGTTTTTCATTTACATTGTCTACTTGCTCTTTTGATCCCACTGCTCCTATTGCCATCCATTACTCTTTCTCTTTTACTGTCAATGTCTCTCACTGACCATCAGTACATCCTCTCTCATTGGCTCCCACTGCTACTGTCTTTATCTCTTCGCTGCCACTTCCTCTCTCCAACTACCACTGTCTCTTCTCTCTTCCTGTCCCACCCGTGCAGCCTCCTCTACTTTCCACCTTCGCAGTCTCTCTGCTACACTCTCTCTGCACAAAAGAGCTCGGATACCTTCACGTGCAAAAATATTTTGTGAGTTAGGTTGAATGACGATTGAGGAAGCAGCTTTCGTTCCGTTAGATAGTAACTCTGATTTCATTTAGAACTATACATTTTATATGTAGGACTCTTGATACTAATGGACTTCTGAGAATGCACACCGTAATGATTAGATTTCTAATATTTCGTTGGATAAGTTTCACGTTCAGGAAAGTGTATTTTCTGTTATATTTCTATGTCATATACGGATTAAAAAAGCAGGTAAACTTCCATCATGTGCGAATGGAACGGTAGAAAACTAAGATTAGATACATGATGCTATGGGAAGTTACCTTTGCCATTCAATTGACAGTACTTTGAAGCCTATGGAGTATCGAAACAGATGTATATATTTAACAGCTTACAATGTGCACAGTGTAATCAATCGACATTTGAAGGTGTAGTAAATAAAGGAAAATTGACGTATGAGAGGAGAAATAGCAATGGAGTATAAACCATCAAGACTAAGTAAATAAATTTGTGCATGATGGATGTTTTATATCTTGAACGCTGACTCTGGAAACAGCAGAAACAATTGTCTGTCGAGCCAACTTCATACGCCTTGGAAGGTAGTGTTTCAGGGATACAAGAAAGAGTTTTTTATATCAGTAGACTTCAGTAAAGTAAATCCAAACATGGTGAATACTACGAATTTCTTGTACACTGATTAAAATGAAATTCTGTGAGACACGTATTGCTAAAGAAAAACGTCGTTTTCCATTGCGTAAGTATATGTGAGGAAAAGAGGTTCTCAGGTACAGGGAAAACTGATGCAATGTTAAATATTTTACAGATTTAGTCACCAACCAATGGAATGTTTACGGCTGTCGCTATTTGGTATGTATGAGGACAACTGATTATGGTTCCTCGAAATATCAGCTCACTCTCTAAATCTACAAATTTTTTCCCGGATTTTCTTTAAATACCACAAGCTATTCACTAATTTATCGTTTCCGAGAACACCACATTGATAATTTTGTTTGCAATTTATATGTCGACTTCGTCGTGATACCTAAACACGTAGTTATTAATTCGTAGTTTGTTTTTGTAATAAATATATCTCTGAAATTCCACACGAGTGTTATACAAGTATTTCGGAATAATCAAAGCATGTAACTTTTTTAAAAAGTAAAACTGGTCATCTGAGTTCTCGCAGTCGAAAACACTGAAAGAACCTAAAGTCTACTACACACCGTCTCCGTCTTCAGATAGCATACGTGCTAGTAATTACAACAGGTATAAACAGTCTGTAGTACAGATACAAGCCATGTTTAACTCTTGCAGTATGTGATGAAAGGAATTACGTTGGCCCTAAATGGCATTAAAAATGGAGATCCTTCTGGTGAAACTGATGTATGTCAGTCCGCTATAACGCCATTCAACAGAATTGATGCTGCACTTGATTTTCTGATACGAACATTAGGAGCCCGTAAGTGGAACACAGAAGGGTAGTAGCTCGTATTATCAACAGCTTGAGGAAAGTACTTTCTGAACTCTGTAACCTCCAGCCGTGCTGTGCGCTGAAAAATGATCGACGAGTTCATTAAGAGAAATACCATGATTTGGATAAGAATATCGATGCCAATTTACAGTGTCCTTTCGAAAGAATCATCACACATTCACCTTCAGTTGTTTGGAAGTACCAATTAAAGCGTGTATTTTGATACCAGGATTGAGATTGGCATCCCTCACCTGTCGGTCATAAATCCAATTTGTTATCCACTGCGTCATTCCGGTTGTTGACTTATCCAGATGTGCAGACTATACTTCAGATATACATGTACAAGTGTTTAAGCCTTTCATAGTACAAAATAAAATGAGTGAATTGCCGACACGTACTAATGAATACTGGTGGAGTTGGGAGAGGGGACAGGGTGGTGTAGGGGAAGGAGTAACAACCCATGGAAGACGAGTTAATGAAATATAGATATCTGAATATTTCCCTGCGAGGTGTACCTAGGTTTATACGTTGTAATCAACGAAGAAGAGCTTTTTCAGATGTAGTAGTATACTTTGTCAGGCCTTCCTTTATCAGTTTACCGTCGGCTGAGGCATCAGATAAAGCGAAAGTTTTGCATGTTATTTCTCAACGGTGTTTTGTCTAAGTACGTCAGATCTCCTTTATTTTTCAATAACAATTAAGAGTCATTTTCATGATTTCGTTTACCACTAATGGCAAAAAAACACTCACTTAGTTTAAAGTTATTGATTTAGTTAAAAACATCACTTTGAAAACATTTTTATAAAGCCGTTGTTGAAGATCATAAGCTGTTTAACTAAAATGCACGACAGATTTTACAGTCGTTTAAATTCTTTATGCATTCGTAGTTTATCACTGGAATTTGGCGCCAACTATTGACAAACTAATTTCGCTAATACGCACAACACCGGATGGAGTAGTTTGCTTTCTTTAAGCAATGGTTGTGTTCTATGAAAGTGAACTGAATTACATCAACGTTCATCATCACAGGTAATTACTGTTTACTTTTGCAACTTAATTTTTAACTTAGTTTCTTTACCTTCTAATTCATTTTTGATTTACATCGTTTTCAATGCTACGTTACACTTCCCCTAACCTCAGTACTATTAATCTACATACTAATTTCTCTAACTTAATTCGCCATTATTTCGCAGCGTTTGCAACGTCGCTTTACGGATCATCAGTACCATTAATCTGCATCAAAACTCCTAAACATTGTTACTGAAATTGCGATTGTTTTGTTATCACCAAAATCAAAGCCACAGATATCCATGAGCAAAAGGCTTCGGAATTTTATTCAACGGCGCTTCTATGTTCAAACAATGACGAGACTAGAACAGTTATATAATATGTCATTTTCCGTTTGTTACCTGTAAAGGCAACGGTTTACCTCGGTTCTGATTCTCTCCAACTTGTCTAAATGAAAAACGTTCAGTTGTACCCCATAGAAATTTTGAACTCTTCAGATACGTCCGGTTTACCACCTCATCAGATATTTTTAAAGAAAATCCTTTTATTATGTTAATATGAAATACAAACGCCAATCCGGCATTAGTTGATGTTGTAAGACTAGTAGCAACTCAGTTAGGAGAGCAAATCGTCACCACTGAATTCATTGAGTCCCATAAAACTGTGCCCACCCGTGTTAATCTCACACCTTCTGATACACTAATGCTTTTCCAAATGATAAGATAACAATTCTTTGTAAAACTAGCGTTCACTGTAACCATTAGTAAGACATAAGGCCAAACATTTCAAAGGGTAGGATTTTATTTATCAGAACCAGTTTCTTAGCGTTTAAGTTATGTGTAGCTTTTTCCCGAGTTCTCTCATTCACTGATATTTACGTTTGTGCCAAAGACATACACAGGCCAAGAGTAAATGAGGTCCACATTATAGCTCCTAGCTTTCTTTACAGACAAGTTTTTTCAAGTAAAGAAGTTTTGAAAAATACAATATACCTGAATAAGAAAATATCTGCTTTTTAAGTTTTACAATTAACTATATTGTACATAACGATGTTGAATTTTTACAGTTAGAGTAATACTTATTACTATCTCTCGAAGTACAATATATTTTATTAATAAATACAAGCATTTGCTTATGCTTCCAATACTATATTGCCATCTAGGTGACTGATCAGGATATAGAGCGAATTATTTGCAAGGGTCACCTAACATCTCCTATGCCTCGTTGTTTCTGTCAGTTGTCTGTAAACATGTGTATCACAACAAGAGTCATAAGACTAATATTAATACTGAGATCTCCCCTCCTTTAGTA
This sequence comes from Schistocerca americana, assembly GCF_021461395.2. NCBI lineage: Eukaryota > Metazoa > Arthropoda > Insecta > Orthoptera > Acrididae > Schistocerca > Schistocerca americana. The sequence continues at coordinate 49,522,031 of NC_060120.1, forward strand.
ATTATTTCCAGAAAAATGCTTGTAAAAGCTAAATTTGCCTAGCATGCATCAGCCACGAAAGTGAATTGCGGTGAAATGTAGAGCCTGCAGCGTTCGAGCGACAAGGACGTAGATAGCGTGTTATGTTTTACTGTAGCGTCACGTCAGTTCACTGGTAGATAGGACAGTTGTCAGTGTACCACAGCCGAATGTTGCTTGTCAGCTGCAGACTACTGATGACCTCACGCACGACATCATGCGTCATGACACTTTAGGTGGAGGGCGTGAAATGAAGTTATCTGGCAAACACTGGTGAATGATACCGCTGTTTCCATCTGAACGCCTACCAAGTAAGTCACTGTGGAGTATGCTTCTCATATTAATGAAGAGCACTGGCCAGATAATTAATCAGGCATGACTTCTAATTACGGAGCAACAGGATACGGCTGTGTCGCCAGCCGTGATGGACCGGCTCTTGCGCTTTCAGATAGCTTCGTTCGTACGGCGGCAGCCACGAAAATCGATATGAGAAGCTATGTGGACTACTAAACATTATTCTGCATTACACCAACAGCAAGTGCGATGGTAAAAGAAAAGAAGGTGCGAAACGATTTTAAAAGGTTCGTTTAGAGCAGTCAGTTTTTTGAATTGAAGGAAGTGAGTGAGAGTTCAGGTTGCTTATTTGGCTCTATAAAAGTGTAAGCGTCCAGAAGTCAGAACTAGTCTCCAAAAATAAGATTGTTCTGCCTTAAACTAAAACCAAAATGACACCAGATAAACTCACTGACAAATTCAGAACATAAAGTACCGAACGGGAAACTATACTTCGTTAACAAGTTAAGTACATGATCCACAAATCACTTCTACGATTCTTATATATGATTAGCGTAAACATTAGTGAACACATATTTTTAGTTCTACTCATGCAACTTCACTTAAAAACGAGTTCTTTCCCACCACTTCTTAAGCAGAAATTCGTCGGTGGAATTACGGAACTTGTCCTGAAGAAATGATTGTAAGAAGATATAGAGCTTGCTCTGTTAGACATTTTATGTTACTGGGAGATTGATTAAAAAGTATTGTTGCTACATATTGAACTCTTTTTGAGCCACTGACAGCTCCCCCTAATGTTGTAGGTATTGACAGCGCTGTTCTCAAATTGTGATGGATTATCTATGGTGAATTTCATTAGGGAACATATGGATCGTGATGACACAGTTAACATACCTTGCTCCTTGAAGAGGTACCTACGTGACGTTTATGGGTGGGCACCACCTATTATTTCCACTCCTCGCTTTTTTGCAATCGGTACTTCATTTCTAAATGATGAGACACCCCAAAAAATTATATGCAAAATGTGTCAGGGGACTGATTCGTTTGTTTTCAAGATTAGCAATGGAGGTAGCTCATCATAACTGGGTGACAAGCTCAGTAATGTACTTCTTCAGTTCAAGTTTTCATCAATACCTACACAAACATTTGGAGTATTTTACCATATTCACTAACTCCTGCTCATGTCCTACATTAGTTGTTCGTAGGACTCTGTTGTACAGAACCAAGTATAGTGAATTTTTTCCAAATTTATGGAGAGTCCCTTTACTGAGAACCACATTATGTTTCTTAGAAAAATATCATTAACCTTTCCATCTGCTGCTACCTTTTTAATGGGATATACCATAACACTAGTACAATCTGCAAAAAATAACAAGTCTGCTTGTTCAGTGTTAAGTGGAAGGTCATCCACAAATAAAAGAAGGAGTGGACCCAGAATTACTCGCTCTGGGACTCCCATTGCGATTTCTCCCAAGTCAGTAAAATTTACTACCCTTCCAACGTTCTCTGATTTATTCAGCAGAACATATTGTATTCTCTGCGTTAAGTATGATATGAGTGTAATCGTATCAGTTCCATAAAACGTGATTCATAGGTCTTGGACAGATCACAAAAAGCACCAACTAGCGATACATTATTACTAAAGACTCGCCAATAAACTGAAGCGCCAAACAAACTGCATGCGTATTCGAATAAAGAGACACGTTAACAGGCAGAATACGGCACTGCGGTCGGAAACGCCTATAAAAGAACACAAGTGTCTAGCGCAGTTGTCAGGTCGGTTACTGCTTCTACAGTAGCAGGTTAAGATTTAAGTCAGTTTGAACGATGTGTCATAGTCGGCGCACGAGCGATGGGACACGGCATCTCCGAGGTAGTGATGAAGTGGCGATTTTCCCCTACGACCATTTCGCAAATGTACCGTGAATATCAGGAATCATGTAAAACATCAAATCTCTCACAAGGCGGCCACCGGAAGAAGATCCTGCAAGGATGGAACTAATGACAAATGAAGAAAAACGTTCAACTTGACAGAAGTGCAACCCTTCCCTCAAATTGTTGCAGATTTCAATGCTGAGCCTTCAACAGGTGTCAGTGTGCGAATCATTCATCGAAACATCATTGATGTGGGCTTTCGGAGCAGAAGGCCCACTCGTGTACCCTTGATGATTGCACGACGCTAAGCGTCACGCATCGCGTGGGCCCGTCAACACTGCACTGTTGATAACTGGAAATACACTCCTGGAAATTGAAATAAGAACACCGTGAATTCATTGTCCCAGGAAGGGGAAACTTTATTGACGCATTCCTGGGGTCAGATACATCACATGATCACACTGACAGAACCACAGGCACATAGGCACAGGCAACAGAGCATGCACAATGTCGGCACTAGTACAGTGTATATCCACCTTTCGCAGCAATGCAGGCTGCTATTCACCCATGGAGACGATCGTAGAGATGCTGGATGCAGTCCTGTGGAACGGCTTGCCATGCCATTTCCACCTGGCGCCTCAGTTGGACCAGCGTTCGTGCTGGACGTGCAGACCGCGTGAGACGACGCTTCATCCAGTCCCAAACATGCTCAATGGGGGACAGATCCGGAGATCTTGCTGGCCAGGATAGTTGACTTACACCTTCTAGAGCACGTTGGGTGGCACGGGATACATGCGGACGTGCATTGTCCTGTTGGAACAGCAAGTTCCCTTGCCGGTCTAGGAATGGTAGAACGATGGGTTCGATGACGGTTTGGATGAACCGTGCACTATTCAGTGTCCCCTCGACGATCACCAGTGGTGTACGGCCAGTGTAGGAGATCGCTCCCCACACCATGATGCCGGGTGTTGGCCCTGTGTGCCTCGGTCGTATGCAGTCCTGATTGTGGCGCTCACCTGCACGGCGCCAAACACGCATTCGACCATCATTGGCACCAAGGCAGAAGCGACTCTCATCGCTGAAGACGACACTCCTCCATTCGTCCCTCCATTCACGCCTGTCGCGACACCACTGGAGGCGGGCTGCACGATGTTGGGGCGTGAGCGGAAGACGGCCTAACGGTGTGCGGGACCGTAGCCCAGCTTCATGGAGACGGTTGCGAATGGTCCTCGCCGATACCCCAGGAGCAACAGTGTCCCTAATTTGCTGGGAAGTGGCGGTGCGGTCCCCTACGGCACTGCGTAGGATCCTACGGTCTTGGCGTGCATCCGTGCGTCGCTGCGGTCCGGTCCCAGGTCGACGGGCACGTGCACCTTCCGCCGACCACTGGCGACAACATCGATGTACTGTGGAGACCTCACGCCCCACGTGTTGAGCAATTCGGCGGTACGTCCACCCGGCCTCCCGCATGCCCACTATACGCCCTCGCTCAAAGTCCGTCAACTGCACATACGGTTCACGTCCACGCTGTCGCGGCATGCTACCAGTGTTAAAGACTGCGATGGAGCTCCGTATGCCACGGCAAACTGGCTGACACTGACGGCGGCGGTGCACAAATGCTGCGCAGCTAGCGCCATTCGACAGCCAACACCGCGGTTCCTGGTGTGTCCGCTGTGCCGTGCGTGTGATCATTGCTTGTACAGCCCTCTCGCAGTGTCCGGAGCAGGTATGGTGGGTCTGACACACCGGTGTCAATGTGTTCTTTTTTCCATTCCCAGGAGTGTATGTTGCCAGATCGGAGGAATCTTGTTTCAGATTGTATCGAGCGGATGGGCGTATATGTTTATGGAGATAACCTCATGAATCCATGGACCCTGCATGTCCGCAGGACACTATGATGTGGGGCGTGTGCAATGGAAGTGATATAGCACCTCTGATACATCTAGATAGAAATCTGACAGATGAAACGTACGTAAACGTGCTGTGTAATCACCTGCATCCATTCATGTCCGTTGTGCACTCTGATAGACTTGGACCTTCCAGGAGGCCAATGAGAAATCCCACACATCCAGAGTGGCTCCAGGAATAACCTTCTGAGTATAAACACTTCCGCTTGCCACCAAACGTCCCAGACGTGAACATTTTTGATCATATTTGGGATGATTCCAGAATGAGATTTTCACTCTGCAGCGGAGTGTGCGCTGATATGAAACTTTCTGGCAGATTAAAACTGTGCGCGGGACCGAGACTCGAACTCGGGACCTTTGCCTTTCGCGGGCAAGTGCTCTACCAACAGAGCTACCTCACAGGTGGCAGAAATGAAGCTGTGAGTTTGGGGCGTGAGTCGTGCTTGGGTAGCTCAGATGGTAGAGCACTTGCCCGCGAAAGGCAAAGGTCCCGAGTTCGACTCTCGGCCCGGCATACAGTTTTAATCTGCCAGAAAGCTTCATATTTGGGATGCCTTGGAAAGTGCTGTTCAGAAGAGATCTCCAACCCCTTGTACTCTTACGGATTTATGGGCAGCTCTGTAGGATTCATGGTGTCAGTTCCCTTCAGCACTACTTCAGATGTTATTCGAGTCCACGCCACGTCTTCTTGCGGTACTTATGAGTGGTCGTGGAGGCCGTACACGATATTGGGCAGGTATACCAGTTTATTTGGCTCTTCAGTGTATATCAATAAGGATATTGCTTACCAACTTACAATGACTTTTCAGAATTCTGTTTGACATTCCATCAACACAACCTGGGCTTTGGTTTATAAGAATTATTGTAATTCCATTGATTTCAGTGGATGATGTTGGTGCTAATTGTACATCCTTAACGTTTTGTGGAATGAAATATTTTATATAGTATGTTGCTTCTTCGACTGAATCATTTGATACACTATGTGATCGAATGTATCCGGACACCGCGTAAAACATAGATTTTCATATTAGGTGTATTGTGCTGCCACTTACTGCCATGTACTCCTTATCAGCGACCTCTGTAGACATAGTGAGAGCGCAGAATGGAGCACTCCGTGGAACTCATGGACCTCTAAAGTGGTCAGGTGACCGGATGTCACTTGTGTCATACGTCTGGACGTCTGTACGCGAGATTTCCACACTCCTAAACATCCCTACGTCCAGTGTGATAGTGAGGTGGAGACGTGAAGGGACACGTGCAGCACAAAAGCGTACAGGCCGACCTCCTTTGTTGATCGACAGAGACCGCCGACAGTCGAAGAAGGTCGTAATGTGTAATAGGCAGACGTCTGTCCAGACCATCACACAAGATTTACAGACTGCATCAGGATACACTGCAGGTACTATAACAGTTAGGCTGGAGGTGAGAAAACTTGGATTTCATGGTCGAGTGGCTGCTCACAAGCCACACATCACGCCTGTAAATACTTAATGACGCCTCGCTTGGTGTAAGGAGTGTAAACATTGGACAATTGAACAGTGGAGATACGTTGTGTGGTGTGACGAATCACGGTACGCAATATGGCGATCCGAGGGCATGGTGTGGTTATGGCGAATGTCCGGTGAACGTCATCTCCAGCGTGTGTTGTGCCAAAAGTAAAACTCTAAGGCGGTGTTGTTATGGTGTGGTGGTGTTTTTCATGGAGTGGCTAGAGCCCCTTGTTGGTTTGCGTGGCGCTATCACAAACAGGCCTACATTGATGTTTTAAGCACCTTCTTGCTTTCCACTGTTGAAAAGCAATTCGGGGATGGCGAGTGCATCTTTCAACACGATCGAGCACCTGTTCATAATGCACGGCCTGTGGTGGAGTGGTTACACGACAAGAACATCCCTGTAATGAACTGGCCTACAAAGAGTCCTGACCTTTATCCTATAGAACACCGTTAAGACGTTTTGGAACGCTGACAGCGTGCCAGGCCTCACTGAGCGACATCGATACCTCCCTTCAGTGCAGCACTCCGTGAAGAATGTGCTGCCATTCACCAAGGAACTTTCCAGCACCTAACTGAAAGTATGCCTGCGAGAGTAGAAGCTCTCATGAAAGTTAAGGTTGCGCCAACACCATACTGGATTCCAGCATTACCCATGGAGGGCGGCATGAACTTGCAAATCATTTTCAGCCAAGTGTCCAGATGCTTTTGATCACGTAGTGTACTATTTTTGCTGCTACATTTGGAATGTGGTTGTTAAAAATAGTTGCAACTTGTCGATTATCAGCCGCAACTCTGTCACTTAGTTTAACTGTAGTGATATCTTGTACGCTGTCTGAATCTTCTGTCCCTCATATAATTTTAATCTTACTACTTGTGTTATTCATTTCTGTTGGGAGGTGCGTACTTCTGGTCATTTTAATGACTTACCTTAAAATACTATACTTTTTTGTATGCACATAATGCCTGATCTTGGTTTACTCCGAAGCTGTATAAATCTCCCCTCTCACTCTTACATGAAATATTAATTTACTTAGTTATCTTTGGTTTACTTGGTTTTAATGGCTTTTGTGGATTATGTTGGAGAAAGTGAGTTTAAAATATTGACGCGACTTTACTATGGAACAGCTTAAATTAACACCTCTGCCGTATATACCTTATCCTGTACCACCCATTTTTACTTACTCTTAAAACACTGTATCTTGTTTTCATTAATAATCTTTCTATGAACCTGTCTTCCCAAGCCTGTAAGTTACCATATTTTTTATTTCCATTTATTGTGCATTGTGACTGTATAGCCCACTGATTGTTTAAGACTAAGCGTTGTCTACAAAAGTGTTATTTGTTGCTGTATACCACTTTGCTACACCCAAGTGGGAAAATTGGGTACTGAAATTGGACTGAAACACCCAAATAATGTGTCTAGTTCATCTTTGGTCTAATTTGTATGTGTAGCAGCAACAGGTTGCAGTATGCTTTCGGAAATCAAATTTATACAATCAAATGAAATAGTAAAATAGTCCATTTCAAGAAAAATATTTTCCCTTGGATCCACTATCAGACACAGTTAATATGAAACGTGGTACACAATCAAGCACTGCCAGCCACGTCAGCAGCTGAAGTGCAAGTAACATCCTGGATTTCAAGTGCCAGGTCAAAGAATATCACCAACGTTTACACGACATATTCCAATATGGCTGAAGTACGCAAGCGAATTTTGTTTTGTATATCAGTCTTCTTTATTGAAACCTGACACAAACATAAAATTATGGACTTAATCTTATTGAACCTAACTGACACACCTTTCGTGTTTAGGTGTAAATGACTGAGTAGCCTAAATCGCTGTCTTTCTCCCCGGTTCATTGCAAGTCTTAAACTCCAGATCTGTGCGACGAAAGCATGAATATTTTACGAAGTTAGTATTTCTGTGGATTCATAATATTGCAGAAACTGATGCGTAAAAACCAATTTACCTACGTTTCATTGGAATATTTGTGGTATACATATCTTTCTTCCCGTTTGGAGTCGATATCTGAACACTATTTCACTCAGAATCGTGTCCCACCTGTCGTAGTTAAACACTATGGACCTACTCAACTTTAACATGATGCATTTTATAACCTTGTCCGTCAGCACTGTCACTGCTTTCTCCTTCTAATCGTCAATACATTTTATGTTGGCAGGAAGCTGCAGGGGCCTACGCACACCAGGATACTCCCTGCGAGGTATCAGCTCGCATTGCTTGGAACAGGAAAGTGGGTGTACCTAGTTTCGTGACCAAACCAGTTTCCGCAGCTGTTCACTTTGTCGAGTAATACATTTTGTGACACTTCGGATGGCAAGTCTGTTATGCATCTGTATGCAAAAACAGTGTGTGTAACTGAGCGATGTGTCGCTGGCAAGTTGCCGTCCAGAGTCAGGGCCAATTAAATCAGCCGGCTGTTGGCAGCGTACGTGAATTATTTCAGTGAGCTGTGAATGAAGCTGTTGAGCTGCATGGCTAGCGACTTGGAAAACCTACAGGTGATGGAGGAATAGGTGGCATCACATGAGTAAAGAAGTGAAGCAGTATCACCTGAAACGGAATACGCTGAAAGTGAAATTCAGTACTGTTTATTCTCTGAAAACACGAAGACTACTTCCTCACATACTATGGAAAATTTTATCATTGTATTGAGTTCGCGATAGCTAGACGAGTTCACCAAAATTATTAGAAATTAGACATAGTCATTAATAACTATGTTATTATTATTTATATTAAAGTACTGTTTATACGTTATATATAAGGTTAGTACCAAATGATAAAGGTACACAGTGTATGTTTACCACCCTTAGTTGGTCAGCGCATCATGTCAACTTGAGAACGACAATATTTATATTTGTGTTAAACACATACACGTTGTTGTACATAATTTATTTTTAACAATTCATGGAATAACACCGAAACAAAGATTTCTTCACATATACACTTACGATAATCGTCAACATTAGTTGTTTGTCCCATTATCCCATTACCCTGATGTAATTTAATGTGACTTTTTGTAACATAATGTTTGTAAGCATGTGAACTGAGTAACATCGAACAGCAATGTCAAGCTGAATGAAGTCCTCAACTTCATTAGTTCCAGCAGTAGCGTTTGTGCTGTATAATATTCAAATAAAGCAGATATTTAGATACGTACAACATTGGAAAATGTATCATGAGACTGCTAATCAGCCAAAAGTATGGGTCATATATGTTGGAAAAATGTACACATTACAAGTTACATAGTCTTACGAACGAAGTTTGTATTCTAAGTCGCTGCACTGAGTGAAGCAGTGGTTTAAACTACCTAGATTTTAAATAGATTGGCATAGCAGGTTTCGTCGTATAAAAATTCGCACGGACTTGTGGAACTTTAGGATTCGCATACAGTTCAAGTGATTTAATACACGGCTGCACGACTGTAGCTTACATTCGTTGCCACCTGCGAACGCTCTGCTTGCTCGGCAGGGTTAGTCATTTTGATTTTTTGTTTTGTATTCTATTCAGTAACAACTTTTATGAGGCCACCATTCGAAATAAATTTGTTTGGGACTTGAATAAACCAAGTCAGGATTAGTCCTTCGCTTCTAACGCGTACTACTATCCTTTGGGATCATATTGTTAACAGTTTTAGCTTTGACGTTCTCAGTCCGCTTATCTATTTGTTTGTTTAGATCACTGTGCTAAATGAAGGCACCTCATGATAAATCCTGGCTTGTACAAGGGCTTAAGCAACAATACATAGCCGAACCTCTGTTTAAGTTCGTGTATTTGCCTTCTGGTCGTTATGTGGCGGCGAATTAATGCTGACTGGCAATTATGTCGCGTCACAAATTGTTAACGACTCCCCAGTAGCGTTGCAATTTACACGTTTCATGGCCTCTCAACTTATAAAATGTTCTTCGTATAGAGTGGCACTTTTTGCTCCTTCAGTTGGTGCTACTCGCTGACTTACTTTAAATTGTTCCATTTGTACTAGCGCGGTGTATTTAACGCCTTGGTACAGCTACAAAAAGACGATTAATTCTGGAAAATTCACTCGTAGTATTTCTTCTGTATGCACTGTGCCATCGTAATGGTCGTGATTGCTTCGTATAGATTATACTTCATCAGTAGCAGGCTTTTTAAGTGCCTTCTGTTAAGACATGGCAGCTCGTCATGACACGTCTTTATGGTCGTTGCACAGCTGCATCGTCACTTGTGCCGCCTGCGAAATCTGTAAGAGCCGTATAAAAGTGCGCAATCACTAATGAGACTACCAGCCGTTATGCACTGCCTATGATTCAGGAGGACGACGGTTCAATCCCGTCTCCGGGCATCCTGATTTAGGTTTTCCGTGATTTCCCTAAATCGTTTCAGGCAAATGCCGGGATGGTTTCTTTGAAAGGGCACGGCCGATTTCCTTCCCAATCCTTCCCTAACCCGAGCTTGCGCTCCGTCTCTAATGACCTCGGACGTTAAACACTAACCACCACCACCACCACCAAGGGAAGCAGTGGTTGGGAAAGGAGTGAGACAGGGTTGTAGCCTCTCCCCGATGTTATTCAATCTGTATATTGAGCAAGCAGTAAAGGAAACAAAAGAAAAATTCGGAGTAGGTATTAAAATTCATGGAGAAGAAGTAAAAACTTTGAGGTTCGCCGATGACATAGTAATTCTGTCAGAGACAGCAAAGGACTTTGAAGAGCAGTTGAACGGAATGGATAGTGTCTTGAAAGGAGGATATAAGATGAACATCAAGAGAAGCAAATCGAGGATAATGGAATGTAGTCAAATTAAGTCGGGTGATGCTGAGGGAATTAGATTAGGAAATGAGACACTTAAAGTAGTAAAGGAGTTTTGCTATTTAGGGAGTAATATAACTGATGATGGTCGAAGTAGACAAGATATAAAATGTAGACTGGCAATGGCAAGGAAAGCGTTTCTCTAGAAGAGAAATTTGTTAACATCGAGTATAGATTTAAGTGTCAGGAAGTTGTTTCTGAAAGTATTAGTATGGAGTGTAGCCATGTATGGAAGTGAAACATGGACGATAACTAGTTTGGACAAGAAGAGAATAGAAGCTTCCGAAATGTGGTGCTACAGAAGAATGCTGAAGATAAGATGGGTAGATCACGTAACTTATGAGGAGGTATTGAATAGGATTGGGGAGAAGAGAAGTTTGTGGCACAACTTGACTAGGAGAAGGGATCGGTTGGTAGGACATGTTTTGAGGCATCAAGGGATCACAAATTTAGCATTGGAGGGCACCGTGGAGGGTACAAATCGTAGAGGGAGACCGGGAGATGAATACACTAAGCAGATTCAGAAGGATGTAAGTTGCAGTAGGTACTGGGAGATGAAGAAGCTTGCACAGGATAGAGTAGCATGGAGAGCTGCATCAAACCAGTCTCAGGACTGAAGACCACAACAACAACAACATGATTTATATCTGTTACGTGACGATCCGTTTGGCTATAGGAAAGATAAAGGCATCACAGAGGCAGTTATTACTTTGCGGTTGATAATAGAAGCGAGACTGAAGAAAAATCAAGACATATTCATCAGATTTGTCGACCTGAAAAAACGTTCGTGTAATATCAAACATAGGAATCGATTTGAGGAAGACATTTCTGACAATATACGTTTGAAAGACACTATTGCATGGTAGTGAAATGTGGACTGCGGGAAAATCGGAACTGAAAAGAATAGAAGAACTTTAATTGTGGTGCTACGAAAGACTGTTGAAAGGAATATCGACTGATAAGATAAGGAATGAGTAGGTTCTCTGCAGAATGGGAGAATAAAGGAATATATGAGAAACGTTGATTAGATGGAGGGCCGGAATGATGGCAGACTTTTTAAGACATCAGCGAATAATTTCCATAGTACTAAATACAGCTGTAGAGGGTAAAAACTTTAGGAGAAGACAGTGATTGGAATATTCCCACCAAACAACTGAGGACGTAGGTTGCAAATGCTACTCTGGGATGAAAGGGTTGTCACACGGGAAGAATTCTTGGTCGGCTACGTCGGACTAGTCAGAAGATTGATGGCTCAATTTGTAGGTACAAACTTAGCTGAATCGTCAAGTGAAAATTTACAGGGACAGTAATTGTGATGCAGATCTTTTAACCGATAAATGTTACCATGTTATCAATGGAGTACGAACAGGATAACTGAACTGAACGTAACGGAACTTGACTGGATGTTGCGAAGGCAGAGGCACACTATTTATATTTAAGAGATATTAATATATAAAAAGATGGAGAACCAATATTCATCCTCATTGTCTACCCAATGAAAAAATTATAAATGTAAATCGCAACGATTAAGCGTAGTCCTCAGGTGAGTCAACTTATTGATCTTGTTGACTTAAATAGTTTACAGTCTTAGTCCGACCCCTTCAGATGTGTGCTTTCTAAATTTGGTACACCAAAAGTGATTCTAGCGATAAATTCACAAGGAGAAAGATGCAAGTGACAGCTTATTTTAATTAAAGTGCATTTCGCTTACGGCAAGTGTTCTATGCTTGACCTCATTCGCTTAATCTCAGATGTGACAGCGTTCGTTAAGCTTGAAACTTATTTCAATTACAGCAAATTTAGTTTTGATTATCGCTTTCTCTCAGAGCCTAGCGTGTACTTTTTTTGCTTAAGGCATATAGAATTTGCCAGGAGTTGGTTCTTGTGGTGTATGTAGAACCGTTTCGTAATATAGTGGAAAAACCTCGATGTACAAAAATCTTAATGGGACCTATTCAACTGCCTGTAATTTTTCCACCTGCACCATTCATCTCACCACAACGCCATCGTGATAGTATCAACACTCGACAAGCACACATGCACTAGTTAGATAGTTTTCTGTTCCACGGTATATGTGGACTGTAAATCGTAATGATGTGGAACGAATCATTTCACATACACATGGGAGCATTATCGTTTAATATGGCTACCTGCTGAATACGAATATAACTTTTTATTTTTTTTATTTTTTAATATCTACAGATGTGAGTTAGTAATTCCTATCCATAAGCTTTTACGCATTACTGTTATAGAAATTCTTCTACATTATAGAAGGAGTTGTCAAGGAGAAACTTTTTTAGTTTGTTTCCAAATTTTACTTTCCCATCTGTCATACTTTGTATATCACTAGGTAAGTTATCAAAATTTTTGTTGCAACATTATACACCCCTTTTTATGCTGAAGACAACCTTAATGTGACTGTTGTTGTTGTTGTTGTGGTCTTCAGTCCAGAGACTGGTTTGATGCAGATCTCCATGCTACACAATCCTCAACAAGCTTCTTCATTTCCCAGTACCTGCTGCAACCTACATCCTTCTGAATTAGCTCAGTGTATTCATCTCTTGGTCTCCCTCTACGATGCCCTCCAATACTACATTGGTGATCCCATGATGCCTCAGAATATCTCCTACCAACCGATCCCTTCTTCTCCTCAAGTTGTGCCACAAATTTCTGTTCTGCCCAATTCTGTTCAATACCTCCTCATTAGTTTTGTGATCTACCCATCTAATTTTCATCTGCGGAGCTAGTCGCAATATAAATTCGTACTACTGTGGTAGTCGTGGGCTTCTTATCTATCTTGACCACAATAATGCGTTCACTATGCTGTTTGTAGTAGCTTACCAGCATTCCTATACTGTGAAGCAGTAACCAGAATGCCCAACTGCTTAATGAGATGTCTACAAGGCGATCGTTGGTATGCACCACGTATTACCCTTACAGCACGTTTCTGAAGACTTACTTTCTTAAAGATGAGTTATTGCAGAACGTAATTCGATATAACATTATTGAATGAAAGTATGTAAAATATTTAGCTTACTGATTGGTCTCTCCCCATGATTTTGAATGATTATAAGTGCAAATGTGGCTGAAATAAGTTAGTTTGGGAGATCAAAATGTGTTTTTTTTCGGTTTACATTCTCATTAATGTGAACACCTAAGAATTTTGATGTTGGCACCCTGCTTACTATTTCCTCGCCGTGGGTTGCACTTATCTTTAGTGTCGTACCATAGATGTACAGAACTGAATACGCTGTGTCTTCTTAAAATTGAGGGCAAGACCATTGCCAGAAAACCAGTCAATGGCACTCTTAAGAACATTGTTTACTATTTGTTTTGTTGCTGTATGTGTGCTTGGATCGATTCCAACTCATCAACGAAAAGAACTAAATCTGTACTCTTTATTACACGCAAGAGAGTTTACGTGTATGCTGAACAGTAGTGGAGATAATATTGAGCCTTGTGGACCCCTATACGTGGTTTGTCCCCAGTCAGGATCATGTCCACGGACTACACTGGTTGAATTGATAGGTACAGTTTTCTGCATTCCTTTAATTGGCTAAACTAACAAATACTTTTTGATACCACGGACAGCAATACATGTTCGGCAACGTGGCTTCCATGCTGGCCACAAGCACTCCTGATGAGTTTTGTGGCAGGGCGTCCATTCCTCCAGCAGTGCTTTTACAACCACTGGAAGATGGTTGTTGCATGTCGACGTGCTGCGTTACGTCCCCCCAACGCATACCACACGTGGCAGGTGCGACTGAAGTCGTGGAACAGACAGGCTAGTCCATTCGCCGAATATCCTCTTCTTCCAAGAACTCCCCTAAGTACGCAGCACGATGCAGTCTCGCAATATCATCCACGAAAATTGAGTCAGGCTCGAGTACAGCCCAGGAAAGACTTACATGGGGAAGGCTTACACAGCCACATTAACGGTGACGTGTGAGTGTACAGTGTTAAAAGATTTGGAGGTCAGTACGCCATGCAACATTATGCCTGAACACAGCCGTGTCACCTCGATCACCAAAGCGAACATGTTCAACAGTCTTCCTGGGTGTATTACCTGTTTCCATCCCTCACGGTACTTAAAGCAGCCGGGTGCAAGTTTCGTTGAGCTATGTTACTTGTTAGTGGCCTATCGTACTGAAGTTACTTCTGTCCTTAACTTTTGCACACCAGAGTATTTTTTGTCAGCTATACCAGTCTAAATTTGTGGAAAATACTCCTTGTTCCAACCAACCAGTAAAATTTTTCTGCTTGTCAATTTCTTCTATTCTATGGAAGAGTGTTTATTATTTTAAAGTGAAAAAAGGTGGTGGATATGAATTACAAACTTACACGTGCACCACTTGTAAAAGACTAGCACGTAGCCATATGTAGAAAATATGTGATATGAATATAAAATTACTCGTTCGACATCAGTACGATTTATCGTGCAAACGATCCATGGAATGTGAAACTAAATAACTAAATAACCCCAGTCTCGCGATGTGTGCTGGTGTCTTACTGAAATTCTGTACGTCGTATGCTTAGCAGACTGACTAGTGGAGAACATTATCTAATGCCACCTGCCATCATCGCAACGGTGCAGTCTCGATTACATTGTTGTAAGTATAACTGAGTACCATTAACAGTGTTCCAAATTGCCTAACGGAAGAACACTCGCTGTTCTATAATGCAACGAGTATGTCATTTTAATTGGAGTGAAATCATTTTCTAACGAAAGCTACTAACAACATAACATTTCTATTTCCTATTTCTGTAGAGAATAGTGGACACGGCTCCATCCTTATCACTAGCGCTATCATCATATGTTTCTGGATAAACGCGTCTGAAGCAGGAAATGAGTTGGAAGTTCGACCACCAGCGATCATTAACGACCACCTTATTTTTAAGACTTAAATGGTCACCAGAAAGCTATACATCAGCTTCTCCTGTTAGCTCTACGTTCAACAAAAGCGCTTCTTAACAATTCATGAAGCCCTAATTGGCGCATATATTACTGAAAATAGGTATCACGAGTAACTTGTAGAGGAAATATTATTTTATTGGCTCAGTAGCTCAAGATTTTAAAGCTTACAACAAACAACTGCTCATATTTAAAAAAAAATACAACTCCACTACGTACGTGGGAATAAATGACGCAGTGTGTCCTTCGTAACAGCATATACTTAAACTGAGTGACAAGGTTCTGAGAAGGTCCCTCTATGTGGCGTGCAACACAGTTTCGATGAGAGCAAACTATTTCTGCTACGTAGCTCCTGATCTTGATCTTATGTTGATCACAATCTCATTTCTGCTACTCCTCATTACTTTCCCGACCACCATTTCACATTAGCTTTCATACATTTCCTGATGAATTCATAGCTACAAATGTTGCCGTATTTTTTTTCTTTTCGTTAATATTTTGGCATTTCTATTTTTGACCAATCGATAGTAGTTTTTGACGTGAAAGTTTCCTGAGCATCGTCGTAATGTAAATAACTGTACTGGGGAACGCAACGTTTTGCCCACTGTTATGTCAACTGACTGGCCGTGGAAACCTGTGCCATTAAAAATTGTATTTTTTGTTTTTTCAACCAAGGATTCTTCGCTGTTCCCCTCCGTGTACGTATATTTTGTCTGTCCAACGTCTAAGATATCCCATTTCATGGATATTCATTCCTTTACAACTGAATTACTTGCTGTGGCATACATTAATAAAGAACCTACAACCTCAAGGATCTACAAACGCACACCTTCGTTCCTGAATACACTATTTTCATATTTCCTTACATACTGACTGTTCCTGAATATACACTCAAACATCAGCCTAATCATCGTTATAAATTTTTTATCTCGGTCCGTGCCAATTCCTGATTAAGCCTTGTAATTGAGTTTTTACGATTTTCTTCTATTTCCGTTATTAACTTCTAGAACATATGGAGGAAAGTGAGTACATAACATTCTGAATAGCAAATGTAATGTCTACCACGATTTCAATTCAAACGTTTAATTCATCCACTACTGCTTGAGGAACTGAATTAGACGTGACGCAGTACAGTTATTAGGTAGAAATTTGAAAGGCAACATAACGAAATATTTGTTTATCACTTAAGCACATTTGTGTGTATTAACATTTAAACACTGTGTGTTTACATTATTCCAGGAAAAAAAAAGAATCCAGCAAACTCTACATACAGAGCAGTACTGCTGCATTCCAGTAGCGGCTCGATGTGGCGACCACCAACGTTGTTACAGACATTGTATCTACGAAGCAAGTTCTGGTACGCACACCCTTTCCACTTAGTGTCTCTTCAGTTTCTAGTGCAGCGCCCAGAACTTGTGCCTACGACCCAAGAAGTAGTCCATACGTCATCTTGTCTCCTTATTGGATACTAGGACAACTCTGAAACTTTTTTCTTTGCCTTGCCAGCTGTGGACGCGTTACACATGTGAATTAAAACGATTGTGTAACGGAAACTGTGCGTTTCGGACGTGGTTTCCTATTCAAAATATTATATACTAATTCTTCTCTACAAGTCCCAGACGTTTGTAGTGGGAATTTTCGAACGACCTGTATGATTTTAGAACCTGTCTCACCATGATGGAGTACTGTACATCATACCTTACATGTTTGTAGTATATCTTATTTCGTTGAGATTCTTACACAGTTTTAGTACTATTACCAGCTGAAATTTGCTATGAAGCTCAAGATGAGTTCCTCTTCTCTCATTCGTATTATTGAATCCATAATCTCCCTGTAACAGTGTATTTTTTCCCCTATAATAGACTTCTAATCCTCCATGATTATTAGATTCTCATCTCTCACTATCCACTTCTACATACACACGGTGCTCCGAGTTACAAGTTTAATGGCCTTATAGACTCATATACTCTGTCTTCTCTCTCTCTCTCGTTTCGTTTCCCTACAGCATCTACTTGTGTCCTTGACGTCTTTAAATGAACTATTGCTGCTCGCTTTAATATACCGTCGATTCTGTTCAGAATGATCCTATCACTGAATTGTTTACATTAACTATCTGCTCTGTAAGCCCATTTTTTACGATTCCTACGCCACGATGTGATTTTCTGGCGGCGTTAATATTACGTTATTCATCTGACGACATTCACTCCACTTCACTGAATCCTACTATACGTATATCCATTTTCTATCACCCATACCAGATCTGGATGTCTCCGACACACGATACATGATGTTTCATTGTTTTTTCAGGTTTTTCTCGTGGTAAAAACCAGTGGGGCACTAATCCTGAAGCTTCAAAACATTTCTCCCGTGGTTACCCTCTGTGTCTTTAAGGCACTGGTTTTTGCTGCAGTCAGCATCCTCATGGCATTGATCAATGTTGATTCGTTCGCCTTTACAGAAAATTTCCCTTCCCAAGGGTTAGAACGTGGCCTGAAACTCCGTCTGCTGCTCCGTCATCTTTGAAAATGCAGTTATCAAAATTAAAGTTGACTCTACATATTGGCATTTGTCAGCCAACATTGCTGATGACCTTTTTCCAGATTCTAAACAGAGGCTTCCTAGACGTTGTTACTTTATAGAAGAAAAAACTATGCCCCTGGACTAAGGATCATGAGGCGATTGTGTGTGTGTGTGTGTGTGTGTGTGTGTGTGTGTGTGTGTGTGTGTGTGTATGTGTGCACGCACGCGCATCGGGTGGTACTGAAATAAGTACTCCGATGACAGGAATGAAAACTTGTCAATATCTGAACTGCCCCATTCACATTGCGTTTCATGTAAAGAAAAAAATCTATATTTAAATTGATAATATCGGTGTAATTACTTTAGTGGGAATGATTCGAAATCGTAACATACAGTACTGAAAAAATATCATCTACATCTGATAATCACTATACTGGGTGTCCCAGGAAGAATTATCGGTATTCAGGGATGCTACAGGAAAGCTCATTCAAAGCAAAGACGAGTCTAATAAACATTGGCTTTAAAATCCACGCCTTATGATCTAGGAGTACTTGTCCACATTTGGTATTGTGATATTGCGAAACACGTCTCGTGTTTTAGAATTCATGTTTACTAGTAAACACCTCCTTCCTAAGTATGAAAAGCAAAGAGCTTGCAGTGGTGGAGGTGAATTCACAAGATTAAAGATGAGGAAGCGCTCATATCTCTTAAAATATGCCCTTTGGAGCCAGTGGTCTTGGTTTCAATGATCATACCTGTCATATTCCTGACTACCGACTATAAATCCTGGGACTCCATGTAGAATGTGCCGGAGAAGGTGCTTTTAATTGTATCACATAATAAGGTGTTCGCCCATTCAGTGCACGGATAAGACACTGTAAGTGAGGCTACATGTATGCCTTTGGTTGACTTGTTATTAGTATAATTTTCTCTGTAGGACTTCATGGGTATAGACACGTAGCATGCATATTCGCAGCTTCTGCATTTAATATGGGTTCCTGAAATTTTCTGAGCGGAATTTGGAGAGGTTTATAATGTTGTCTTCGAGTTCCTATGGAATAAATTTTATCTACATGCCTCTTATATTCTCGTTCAACTAAGCGGACCTGTGATCTTTCGTATCTCCCCCCTTTCCATATCCTCGTTGGCCGCTGCCAGAAGGACACATTATTGACCTGTACACGAGCAATATTTCAACATGGAAGTACAAATCAGTACATTTTAATACCAATTGTTAACCTTGGTAGTTATCCGAAAGAAATTTATGTCCTCATTAAAAACAGGTTATCTAATGAAAAGCTTTCCGAACTTCTAGGAACACAGTAACTATTTGCTTATAGAGGGTTGTTCGGAAAATAAAGAACGATAGGTCGCGAAATGGAAGCACAGTGAAAATCAAAACTGTTTTATTTGCAGCAGTTAGCTACAACTTCCAGCTACTTATCTCCATAGTCGACGATCCGACTTAAACGTTTGACGTAGCGTTGTAACAACTTTCCAATACCCTCGTTCTAGAAGGCAGCCGCTTTCCGCCTATTCTCTACGCTGGCCTGCAGCTCGTCGTCTGTGCCAGAATGTTGTCTTCGTAGCCAGCGGTTCATGTGAGCAGAAATGAATTGGAGGGATACAATTACAGGCTGTATTGTGGGTAATCAAACATTTCCAGTTGAAAACGATGCAGGAGCATCTTCGTTGCCCCTTTGAATGCAGCTGACTATTATCGTGAAGAAGGAAACGCATGACAGTTATATAATGTTGGCTGCATAGCTTCAGGCGAAATTTCTTAGCAGGCCCTCCTACTTGGCAGGATACACTACCATTCTAGGTATCTTTATGTGCTTCCTGTGTGCTCCGACATAAAAAGAAGGACGTAACGCGATCGACGGGCATACTAGAGACACTGCCCAACACACCTGTGCCAAACGTCATCGGATTTTCACTGTGGTTTCCATTTTGCAACCGATCGTTCCTTACTTTCCGAATAACTCTCGTACTACGACACTTAAGACGTAGTGTGCGAAAAGCTGAAACGTTATTAATTGTTTCGTAGTCCACGCTAGTTTCCATGAGGAGGCATGCAGTGTCTAGATTGTAACCCTCACTTATCAGTATCACAACATAAAGTCTGTGCTCAACTTTCTAACTGAGAAAGAAGAGTATCGGACGGAGACTAATCTGGTGCCACAATAAACAGTATTACATCTGTGTTCAGACTGCACGTCTTCAGTCTTTGGCATATCATTTCACCAGCAAACAGTTAAAGCAATAATACCAGCACCCCTCATTGTTTCCATCCTGGGAATTCATTAAAACGGACATGCCCTTATAAACAATCTTTCGGCCACCTGCGAAAGTCAAAGGGGCGATCCGACCTATGAAAGATAGTCATGATCTGTAGTTCCCAAGCATTTGTGAAGTCCCACGTGTACATAGCTATAGGTATGTAGGACAATCTGTCCGAGGCACGTTCAAGATGTGCACCGAGCGCCAGCATCGCAGAAAGGCACAATAATCAGCGGTTTATGAATAACCAAGTAATTTCCTTTTTAGAGAATATACAGATCGCAGTTCATGCTTATGAACTACTGGGACTTATATTTTATGGAAGCTGTGGCGATTTGTCTGACTGTCATTTACCTTCTCGTGAAATACAGTGAAGAGCTTCCTCAAAATTTTCTATATGAATGCTTGACGAGATACGTTCACCGAGAACATTTAACACAGTCTTCCACTAAACTCAAAATATGCCTTAGATCTCTGCTACAGTTATAAATTAGTGTTGTAGGGCAGTGGATATGTGCATCAGTTTTGTTACTTTTGTCATTACCTTGGCAGTGGTGCACAACTGAATGTCAGTAACATTCACTGAATTTCCGTGGTGAAGAGAACACATTTAGACACTGATATATTCTATCGGACGACCAAAATTTCTTAAGGTTGTTGAAGCGATCCTCTTTTATTGTAATCATTAAAATTTTCATGCTGTGATCGGCTCACAGCAAGGTGAATTTCATTTAGTATTTGTCTACCAGCCAATTCATGCTCCGCCCAGTACTTCTACGATAGGCGAATATCGTAAGACGTTTCCTGGTATCAGCTTCTTGTTAAGAGGCATCTCTGCCGCCTTTAAGGATTCGGCTAAACTCATATTCTGTCATTGCTTGTTCTTATATTCGCTTCAACTTAAGCTACACTTGTTGTGCACAATGCCGAAGTTAAATTATCTGGTACTAAACGAAGATGTTGGCATGTCTTTGTTGATACTCCTTTCTGTGATGAACGTTCACCGGTGCACGCGAATAACATGTAGGGTGCGATATCGCATGACACGGATCGCTGCTGCGATCCGTCGCTCGTAAGTAAAGCCTTAGAGTTTGAGTGACGAAATAAGGAACATCATCGAAATAGAGGACTTCGTAACACACTGAGTGGACGACATTTGTACATGCTGAGAGCGCTGAAGATATTAGTAAACGCATACAACAACTTCATATTGACAAAACCACAGCACTGTGCGGTAATTGAGTTTATTATTTATCGAGAAACATCGATGTAATTTCTCCTGATAGTTATACACACACATATACAGGTGGTCCATTTATCGTGACCGGGAAAAATATCTCACGAAATAAGCGTCAAACGAAAAACATTACACAGAACGAAACTTGTCTAGCTTGAAAGGGGAAACCATTTCGAGGAAGAGGGACCGCATGTGAGCCCGAACGTCTTTGGGGGTTTAGCTAGCAAGCTATAGTAATTTCTTCTGAAAATATCGTGGCTTGAAACGAGTCAAGTTCAGAGACGTTTGTCTCCTCCGAAACTGGTAAGTAATTTCGGAGAAATTACGATATTGAGTACTTAGTATTCGTAGTTTTGAACATGAAACCAGTCGCTGTGTTTCCTGGAAGTCCGTGTTGTTACACGGAACTGTTACGTCAGGCTGATGGGGCGCTCCGGCTTAACGCTGTTAAGAGAGCTTGCTTTCAAAGTGAATTGACGGCGAAAAGCTCCATAACTGGCAGCAATTACTTGCGGCTGCATGTTTGTGGACCGACACTCCAAATCTAAAACAAAGGACGTGGTACCTAAAGATGATTCACCAGTTGAGGCCAGTAACATTTACGCCCTTGTTACTGCTACCGGCTTGAAAGAAAAATACACGTTAAAAATTGAATGAAATTTGTAACATAGAACATAAAATATACAGAATGTTATTTAATAACTTCAAACCACTAGTTTAACGTCAAGATACCTCTCGCATTGCAAAATGACATCACTAACAGCATCGAAAAGGAAATCACAAAGGGATGTGGTCATATACATTTTCCTAAAATTCCGCTCACATCAGAAAATGCTCGAAATGCTCAATGTGAAAACACGTCACTCAGAAAAGATACATTAATCTTATTTAACGTGTAGTGAAAACTGTGGCTATGAATTTCCTTAACGCGTGAAACTAGAAAAACTCAAATCTGTGCCATTATTTATAACAGTCCTATAAAATCAGCTATAAATACTTTTATTTCACCTATAAATATTAGTATTCGAAATTGTGTTACTGTGAAGAGCTTGACCTCACTGAAGTGGCTATGTCTCAAAATAAATTCAGTAAATCACACTATGAATTCAGGTATAGCCCCTAACCAGAGATTCATTTCAGTTAACCGCTGTTAAGAATAATACAACAAGCATATATAAACTTTTATAAACGCATGAAAACAGGTAATGACTGTCTGTAAAAACAATGTGAATTATAGCTGTTTCGTAAATCAGAAAAGAATATTAGGATCCTCATAAGTAGACAGCGGATTTTCATAACTAGGCTACCACTGTCTCACCAAATTACCCGAGAATGGGAACAAATAGCATGCATGGAATAGGGTCGAAAGCAAATCTCAGCCATGAGAGAATGTACGAATGTGCTTACCTTTGTTTGAAATTGTGATTCTCAGGCTAGTTTAATGAAAGAATGCATAAATCAAATTTAAACAACAACGCTCACATTACTTAAACCAAAACAGCGGGTAGAAAAATTAAACTTACGTTAACTCATGAGCATAAAATGAATCACATGCAATCAGCACATTTAATATTCTTAAATTACCATCAAAGCTCAAACCTGAAATGCGGAAACGAGACAGCCTGCTGTAAACAACTGAAGTGTTGACAGTTATAGCAATGTAATTGGCCAAGCTGGAACGCTGTGCTCTCTTCTTAAAATCGGGGCTTAATCAAACCGAGAAAAATATAAAACACATAGTTTAAGGAACTGCAGCCGCAGCAGATAACTCCAAGAAATAGTTTGTGTAAGTAGTCTGTTTAGGTTTATATGTTGGTAACGCAACGTAGCGCTCTGTGTGCAGTCTGTGGCTGGTTGGCATTGTTGGAATATTCGCTATTGCAGTGTTTGCCAGTCGGATGTGAACAGCGGACGACCTGCACGTGTGTCCGTCAGAAAAAGGAAATTTGTTTAATTGTATGTCACAAAATTGTGTATATATTATGACTTCTGAACGCTATTAAGGCAAATACATTGTTTGTTCTCTATCAAAATCTTTCACTTGCTAACTATGCCTATCAGTAGTTAGTGCCTTCAGTAGTTAGAATCTTTTATTTATCTGGCAGTATTGGGGTTTGCTGTATTGCAGTAAATCGAGTAACGATTTTTGTGAGTTAAGTGATTATGAAAGGTATAGGTTATTGTTAGTCAGGCCCATTATTTTGTACGGATTGTTGAAAGTCAGATTGCGTTGCACCAAAAAAAAGTATTATGTGTCAGTTTAGTGATGATCAGAATAAGTAAAGAGAGAACTGTCTGAGTACGTTATGTTCTACTCAGCTGTCTTTGTATCAAATAAGATAAGAGGTTTATCAAGACAGTCATTCATAATTTTTCAAAGTGGACGCTTCATTTGTACGATATATAATAAATTTATTGATAATAAGGTGCCCACGAAGTAATTTCAACTTGCACCGGTGACTAAGAGTCAGTAATCCCACTTTGCTCATGAATTCGGTAGACACATTATGAAGTGCCGGCAATGTTTGATGTTCGTAGTATGGGGTGCTCTGACGGTAAAACAGTAATCTTAATCTATGATTCCGATTAAGAGGAAGCAAAAATGTGCTTTGAATAAATTAGCTACTAATCCCGACTGGTTTCTTTGTAACATCCTGATGCTGACGTCGTGCATAGTAAGTATAATGGCCGCAGTGTAGTTAGTGAAAGTAGACGGAATTTCTGCCCTGAAAGCACATAAAATAATTTCTTTGCCATGACATAATGGAACCAAACAGCACAGTATGGTCTTATTGGAACAATACCAAATTGAGAGGGACCTATTAGAATTCTTAATCTGCTGCCTGATACACCTAAAATGACATGGTAAGCCAAGTAAAATATTTAGTTTAAACTTTGGGGTTTATCACAGTTACTTGTGCGCAAATGAATTTTAACTGCGTAACCATGTTCTTACATCTTACTGTCCCTTAATAAGTGCAGATTTGACAAAGTGATCAGCATGGGGTGCCTCAATGGGAAGAAGGAAATGGATTTCATAAGATTGTGTGTAATCCAACATGCTGCAAGAGAGGTAGGCAGTGACGAGGGCAAAGGACAAGAGACAAAGTCTTTACCACTCGTTCACAGAAATTCGAGATTCTGATAAACTTAAAACTTCGTTTGTTGATTTGCACGGGACAAGAGCAGGGCTAGAGAAACGTTCCCACAAGAAATCGAGCACAGTGATCGACCAAAAACAGACAGCGTAAAGAATATGCCCTACGACACACATGATAAAGACTACAGAAATTCGGAGAGTGTTTGATACAAAAAACTGTGAATATTAAGAAACTCTGACTGCGACGTAGCTAAGGGTACACCAGCAAGCAGTTGCAATGCATCTCATCAATAATGCCTCCTGGGTCACTGCACAGCTTGGCCCTGTCGGCCTAAAGCATCTCCAACGTATCCAGTCTGTAACATGGCGCAGTGTTCGACTGTTCGTTCACCGCACTGCATCCCTGACAGGACCTGTCACACCCGCTCAGTCATGTTCAACTATGGCAGATGCTCTTAGCAACCATGGGACACATAACTGCCAGCATTGATCCTTGAATGGCCATCTTGCGGTTACTGGTGGTAAACAACTTAGAGCGAGCTCACGCACATCATCATTAAGTGGGTGCAGTTGGGGAACGTTCACGCCCCTTGGCAGGATGTGAAGGGGGCAGCTGCTGAGCCACAAGGACAAGAAGTTTGTACTACTCTTTCGAGTTCATATTGAAGCAGGAGACAAGTCATACCATGAACTGCAAAACACATCAGCAGACATTAGCACAAGGACTTCTTGAAAGACTAAACACATCCGTTTGCTGTCATTGCACATGGCACTACAATGCGGCCTTTGTGCAGGACAGACAATGGTCCAAGAAATGGCCGAGTGTCAGATTAGCTGAAACATGGTTTCTCACACCTCTACAACAAAATAATTCTCAGTAGAGTACTGAACCAAATATGGATACACGTGCAATGTCAGAAAAATGAGGCGCGTCCAGTGACACAACAATACTGTATTTCAATCTCTTTAAAACTGTAGAAGCTAGTTTTCACAGAGATTAAACATTTTCGCACTGAAGCTCTGAATTAACAACTTTTAAACTCTTGAAACACGTATGTATTCATCACCAGCGATGGTGAGGCATGACAGAATCTCTGACCAGAGAGTTATTTATCGTTGCTAGTCTGCGCTTGACCGCGCGAGTCGACAGTTGGAGAGTAGTAGCAGTCTGGTGCAGTTGCGTGTAGCGAGTCGGCAGGAACAGTAGTTGCACTCTGTCTGTAGTAGTAGTCAGTCGGCAGTAGTTGTAGCGAGTGGACGGTTGTACTAAGCGGGCGTCGCCATGCGTCGACGGCGTGCTGTTCTTCCGAATCTGGTCAGGATTGTGGTGGGCTATGTGTTTTATTGTAGAATGTAATGAAGCAGCATTGCGCTCAGCTAATAACGTATGTTAATTGTAATTAATTTGTTCAAAAAAATGCCCCAATAATAATTTTTCTATAAAGTAACCTTTTTTAATGAAAAAGATTCATTTCAAGTTAAATAATATTTCGTATGCATTGCCTCCAAAAACCAAAATCAAATGTGGGTCAGCATTGCACGGAGCTATGTTGAAAAATAAGAGCAGATATAGATGCAGTTTTACTGAGGTAAGAATTTGTCAGGTTTAATTATTTCACAGGGCCGAAAGTCAGCGCTGCTGCCCTTATAAAATTTATCAGGTTTAATTATATCTGTTAGGAAGTTACATTTACTATATGGTTCATTATTTAATCAATATTATTGCGTGGGTTTGTGATCAATCTTCATTCCTTAACGTTAATTTTGTGGGGAGTTTGCATTTGGGCTATTATTATTCTTTAATTTTGCAAGGAGGTTACGCTTCGTTCATTTTTATTATTCACCTTAGTGGGAAGACAACATTTGGCACCATTTCTGTAATCATTGACTTTCAAATTATTGCGGGGAGGTTACACGCTTCAGCTTATTTCAGCATATGATGTCTCAGGTAATAGCACTGCATTATAGCTATCATCTCTGAAACCTACGTGTCTGTATCTTTTTGTTTCTTGATTTATTACATTTTTAAAAAAAATTTAATTATGAAAATATTTGTCGGAACGCTAATCCTCCACAATCAGACAGAAAATGAATTCAGCATGAATTCCTCACATTTTGTCATACTTTTGTGTTTATATAAAGAACAGTTCACTTCTTTTCCAGTAAATTTATTTAAATGTTGATTCTAAGTGCTATTAAAAGACTGTGCTAGTTTACGAGTGGTCAACTACATGTGCTAGTGGATATAAGAATTGAAAAGAGAACCAAAACACACTTTTGTGAAGGAGGAATAAATACTTTTTAAACAATATTTAACGATAGTCTGTTGTATAAAATGAGCACACTTGCTGAAAAATGTTGGCTTATCCATTTATGAACCATATCTTACTTATATTTGTTGCATATGATGTGAGTGTAACCCAAAGTTTGTGACATTTCTTTATTTAAAGATTCTTGTAGTATATTACTTTAGTCCAGAAAGTGGTCGTGTCGAGTCATATCATTTCTGTAGAGCTTAACGGGGACGGGCTTCAGCTAATGGAAAAGCAGATAGTAGTGGAACATTATGGGTGTCAAGTGGAGACTGGAACGTTTTGAAGAATAGCTCGAAGGAATGATTCTGGGCACACGTTTTTGAAAGAAGACAGACCTGCCTGTGGTAAACGTGCATGATTTGCACATATAGGATTGTGGATGATGAACAGCCACTATGAGACTATTAACTTTTGAGGTCACTTATCGGTTAAATCTGGAAGGAGGCATTTGGATATTCGTTGTAGACGAAGGCACATCTGTCCGTGGTACTGTGTGGTTTGTCGATGTAGTGGGTGACGGGTTCTGGACCGTGAGTGGTCACTGTCACGAACGTCTAAAGCGATTTTATGTTTCTAGAGATCAGAATGTGCTCCGGAATAGGACTAACATTTTCCGCATGTATTACGGAACTGAGGATACAAATAGTGTGAGTCATTATTCTTTGTATCACATGCGTTAATTTTTAAATCATAATTTTGAACTCAAACCTACTTTGAGGTGGTGAATATTTCGTGTGTTGTGATTACGAAAAAGGCTTATTTATCCCGTATCAGTGATTAAAATGTAGCTCCGTGAGTTTGCTACCAGTCTTATTACGCTGTAGTGAAACTTTAATGCATTTGACACGATTATTTTCTGTCTGTATTGCATAACTTAGGACCACTTCTCATTTATTTGAGATTTCCTTTCTTGAATAAGCATCATTTAGCATAATTTTCTGTCGACTTCATGAATTATAGACGTTAGAATAGGACCCTTCTTATTAAGTTCTTATTCTAACTTTCATTTCATATCTTTGTGTATTTTATTAATTCACAATTCTAGCCAGTGCATAGACTATTTGACTACAGGATAGCAGCTACAGTTTATTATTTTTAGCGATTTAACCATAGGGCGTGAAAGTTGATGTGCACATTTTATCATAAGTACCAAAAGTATGAGTTTACTGTAGATAAAGACGCAGCTGGTTTCCTCATATGCTATGCTGTTGAGAAGACCGACTTCGCAACAGTAACCGTTAAGCAGTGTCGCAGTACTGATTTCCAGTTAGAACTGAGAAACAGATTTCCATGCTTCTGTAAATCCTCTGCTTCATTTATTTGTGACGTGACACATCATACAGACGGAAGCTCTTTGCACACTGTATCGGAACAATGCTTAGCTGACTCATTCGTGAGGCACTCACTATTTCTCTGCAAGTAACATGTAGATTATGAGAAACAGCTATCGGAGTATCTATTTCGTTCCATTAGCTCATTGCAGACGTGTAGTATCCAAGGGAAATCCCAAAATCAATTTTTGCTGATTCACCGAGTTGTCGTTCTTGTTGAACACCACTTATCGGTAGACTTTCTTTTTTCAAAAATAATTCATTAATAATAATAGGAAAATTTATCAACACGGTACAGAAGTAGTATGTCTACCAACTATCCAAGTCTCTTTGCACTTAAATTACCTTCAAAAGTGTTAAGTGGACCAGAATGTCACTTAGTGACATCATCATACTTACCAGTGACATCGTGTATGATGTTATCGATAACCTTGATTTTATGTCACCATCAACCAGTAAAACAACAACTGGTAATAAAAAACCGTTTCCCCATTCCTA
This sequence comes from Schistocerca americana, assembly GCF_021461395.2. Classification (NCBI taxonomy): domain Eukaryota; kingdom Metazoa; phylum Arthropoda; class Insecta; order Orthoptera; family Acrididae; genus Schistocerca; species Schistocerca americana. Next base: position 49,550,620 of record NC_060120.1, read on the forward strand.
GCACACTTTAATCCCCCTGCACCTATATCCACGCAATCTTATCACAGCATAAAAATCAGAGAAGGCGGAAGTATTCCAGTTATGTTAGTGGAAAATAGAATACCCTATCTTCTCCCAGTTCACTCATCTCTATGACCAATGAAGCAGAGTGTGGTGTTCATCATCTTCAACGAATCATAACACAGTATAAAAAGTGAAAGATGCCATTAAAAAATCCAGATGCTGTAACTACCCAAGTTACGTTACTGGAAACATGTTGCAGTATTAAAAATCCAAGAAGGTGGAAGTAGATCAAATTCTTTAGTGGTAAATTTAAAACTCCAAAGAATCAGAGCATAGTAATCAAATCATGTGGCAGATGTGCTTATAAAAATTACATAACCTCAATTCCAGAGCCAAAGAATCATTATTTTCTTGATTCTAGAACGTATTCATTATTTCTCGCATAAAAATGGGTTCACGTTGCATTGTTTATGTACACATACATCTCTCTGATGGAATACTAAAGTGATTTGAAATGAAAGTTATGCATTATTTACTTACACAAACATACTTTGGCAAAATGATTCCGTAGCAAAATATACGCATTATATGTATGTTTACACACGCACACACACACACACACACACACACACACACACACACACACACACACACACATAAATTTGACCTGTCATACAAAACTAATCATCCCTACTATTTCACAAACTTATCTCACAACTGCATTTCATTCATGAATGACGTACGTGATTCCAGTTTTCACAACATTTAAAAAATACCTCAGCGTTTTTCTTCCGAGAATGTATTAATACTTACACTTCTCCAGGTTCTTTGTCATAGCCATGCATAGAGTATACATGTCATTATAATGTAGTCTTACTACTGTTACGCACAGAAGGCCCAAAAATCTCAGACTCCTTTATCAGACATAGCTCACGTGTGAGACAGAAAGACAGATGTCAACATTGGCTTGTGTGACGCATAACAGGATATAGAGGTAGTAGGAACTAAAACTTAAACACAAAAGAATACATTTAAAATTTATTGGAAAACGAATTGTTTTCTTAGTACAATGTTTGTTACACACAATATTATTCATATATTTACATTTTTATAATTTTCCCAATACATTCTTAGTTATGTACATATTTCCAATAAAAACCAATACATTTGTATTATATGCAATCATCATTTGTTCAAGTTATTATTTTTCTTGTAGATACCAGACCGATTAAAACAAAAGTAATGTACACAGATGAATGGATGAGGTGATAACTGCATGTTTGGACTTTGAACAACGCGGACATTGTGCTTCATATATTCATTACGGTGGTACGAATGACAATACTGGTTTCATGGTGCCAAATAATTACAGCCCACCATGAATGCAGTTGACATCACAAAAAAAACTTGGCGAAGGACCTGAAATCGTCTCGAGCGACATTCACTTACATTTATTTAAATTTACAGCAATTAGGTTTGAGTGATTTATTGTGTAATAAAAATTTAGGTGATTTCTTTTGGTAGTCACGAGAATGATTTCACGCTTTTCATTATTTAGAGTCAGTTGCCCCTATTCCTACTTACATATATCTTTTGTAAAGCAGTTTTCACTTCGTTTTGATCATATGATTACTTCTCAAGAAAGTAAGTGGCAGCATCATCAGCAAATAATCTAAGAGGGGTGCTCATATTGTCTCCTAAACCGTTCGTGTAGAGTGAGAACAGCAATGGGCCTATAACACTTCTTTGGGGAACGCCAAATATTACGTCTGTTGTACTCGATGATTTGCACTTCGCAGAGCTTTTCTTTAGGTGGTTTACGGCGGCTCAGTGTTTAAATAATCATCACTTTCGAGCAGTACGGAGTTTCCGTTGCCAAAAGCTAACTCACCAGAATTTGTTAGGGATCAGAAAATGTTAACACGATTTGTCACCATAGAAAAGAGCAGCCTACGACGCAAAATAACCAAGATGGAGAAATAACAATGGCAGACCAAAGAAATACGATTGAATTCCGGAAGGTATAAGGCAACGGTACAGCTTTTATTCCCTGATGTTTAATATTCGGATCTAAACAGAAATAAGGGGAATAAAATAAGCGTTGTGTAGCTGGACTGAAATTTAGAGAGAAAGTTTGCTATACTCCTTGAATGGGAACAAGAATTGCAGGATCTTTAGAATGGACTAAGTTTAATGAACACACATTACAGAGAATAAGTGAAAGAAGGACGAAATTACTGCGAAGTAGCAGAAACGAAATTAGCGATAAACGTAAGATCAAAACTGGGGCCCACGAACCAGAAGAAGCTTTCCAATTGTACTACCTTGTAAGCAAAAAATCACACATGACGTAAGTACAAAGCAAGGAAGGCACAATGTAACAAGCAAAAAAGGCATTTCTGGTGAAAAGGAGTCTACTGTTACAAACATTGGCCTTAACTTGTGGTTGAAACATCTGACAAAGTACGTTTGCAACATAGCATTATACGACAGACGTTCACGGAGTGTGGAAAAGGGAGAGGAGAATCGGATTTTCTGACATCAAGTGCTAAAAAAGGATGTTAAAATTAGATAGACGTACGAGGAATGAGGAATCTCTCTACAGAATCGACGAAGGGAGTAACAAGTGGGAAACATTCACAAGAAGAACTGACAGGATGGTAGGTCATGTGTTAAGTCATAAACAAATTGCTTTCATGGTACGTGATAGAGCTGTAGAGATTAAAAAATTTCGGCGAAGACAGATACTGAAATATGTCTAGCAAATAATTTACGATCTACGGCGCAAGTGTTGCTTTAATAAGGTGAAGTGGTCGGCACAGGAGAAGACTTCCAGAAAGTCCGCACCAAACCAGTCAGAAGGCAGCTAATCTCCTCCCCCCCCCCCCCACTCTCCTCTTCCCCCCCCCCCCCATCCCAACACACACACACACACACACACACACACACACACACATCCGAAAAGAAGGCTGTATTATCAACACGAAAACCAGTACTTATTAAACGATTTCAGGAGTCGATAGAGGGTGATATAAACAAATGGAGATCTGCCAAAGTGACGCTTATTACGTTCACTCATGTTCGAACACAGAAAAATGTTTGACAAAAAGGGATAACGGGATTGTACTTGGTTGCCATAATCCCTGAAGTCCGTTCTTATTGTGAGAATCTGCTACTGCAAACTTTGACATGTTAAGAAGTTGTATTCATATGACATAAATATTTATTGACATTGCTTGTAACAAACATACTTATAAATTTCACAAGCTGCGACATCGTCGCGAAAAAACAGTGACCCGTATATGTAATCAATTTCCTGTAATTTACGTCAATGGTCACGGACTGTTTGATAACAGATTACCGGTTTCGGTCTTTAATGACCATCATCAGTCTGTATTATTAAAACAAAGGCATAATGTACTGCAGCCACTGTGGCTGCCGTACATTAGGACTATGTTTTCTGAAACAGATATGATGTTGGTCATTAAAGACCGAAACCGATAAGTTATCAAACAGTCTGTGACCATTGACGTAAATTAAAGGAAACTGATATTTATAAATTCTGTCCGCATTTACCACATACTCCTCACGCTACTGTACAGAGCCTGGCTTACGGTACACCTTTACTGTTGCACTATCAAATACAGCGATGGGTATCTCTTATGTATTACGGAAAGAGCTAAACAGAGCTTCAGACAACGGCATCCAATCAGTAATTCCTTTCCATCTCTCGTAAGGCATGCGTTGTTTCAACTGCAGCTGTAAATCAGTTTCACCCCTTCAACGAAGCAAAGTAGCTTTCATATTCATTGCTAACTTCACTCAAATTAACGTGGAATTTGTGGCAGCCGTCGACCTTTTCAGCCTCTAAGCCTTAGCATCTGCTTAACGTCTGCTGCCAACCATCATCCATAAAAAACTGGAATAAAGAAAGCATGAAATAATGTGCAGTGGCAGTGGAGCATTGACGAACTTTGCGGGATTAGCCTCACTTCGTGTCTTACGATGCAAAGTAAACAGTAATGGAAGCTTTCCTTTGAAAAATTTTCACCCCTGCAAGTGTAGAAATTTTTTGCACCGCATGTCAAAGGCTTTGCGAGGGAACAGAGCATGCTTTTACCGCCGAGAACAGATGCACGGCGCGGAGTAGCGGGAGTATATCAGAGTCAGGAGCTGAGAGAGTGCACGGCGCCCCGGCCATTCGTAGACGAAAGCAGGGAACGACATTAAGGCAGAGCGACACCATCCACTGCAAATGTTTCCTAAGGGGAAACGGATCAGTTCGTCCCTTTGTATCCCGACCTGTAAAAGATTTCAGTTGAATGACCTCGTGATAACCAACAACTGCGAATGGTGAGAGTGACATTATTTGTCCTCTAAAGTGCACGCAAGCTGACATTGTTCCAAAGAAGAAACAATCCATGATTTTTTCCAGAACTGTTCAAACGCAGGCTGAGAGGGTGTTGGCATACTAATTAAAGCACTGGACCCTTAATTGATAGCGATAGAGACCAAGCAAGGCATATAATTTTCCGATGTATTCAGGGCGGTTGCCGAGTTAGTACCCTTTAAACAGATCACAAATGGTTCAAATGGCTCTAAGCACTATGGGACTTAACATCTGAGGTCTTCAGTCCCCTAGACTTAGAACTAGTTAAACCTAACTAACCTAAGGACATCACACACATCCATGCCCAAGGCAGGATTCGAACCTAAGACCGTAGCAACTTCGCGGTTCTAGACTGAAGCGCCTAGAACCGCTCGGCCACAGCGGCCAGCTAAAGAGGTTTCCGCCTGTCCTATTGTCTCTAATAATTAGTTATCTTTTATGAATCCATAATATTGAACGCCCCCCCCCCCCCCCCCCCAAGAACCATGGACCTTGCCGTTGCTGGGGAGGCTTGCGTGCCTCAGCCATGCAGATAACAGTACCGTAGGTGCAACCACAATGGAGGGGCATCTGTTGAGAGGCCAGACAAACATGTGGTTCCTGAAGAGGGGCAGCAGCCTTTTCAACAGTTGCAGGGGCAAAAGTCTGGATGATTGACTGATCTGGCCTTGTAACAATTACCAAAACGGTCTTGCTGCGCTGCTACTGCGAACAGCTCAAAGCAAGGGGAAAGTATGGTTAAATGATGATGGCGTCCTCTTGGGTAAAATATTCCGGAGGTAAAATAGACCCCCATTCGGATCTCCGGGCGGGTACTACTCAGGAGGACGACGTTATCAGGAGAAAGAAACCTGGTGTTCTACGGATAGGAGGATGGAATGTCAGATCCCATGATCGGGTAGGTAGGTTAGAAAATTTAAAAAGGGAAATGGCTAGGTCCCTCTCAGGGGACACCGCCTTATAGTAGGCACCTTCAGTGCCGGGCGGGAGGGTTTGCGTGCTTCGGTGAAGTCGAGAGCTATGCCGGCGGTAGCATAGCTACTGGCAGGGTCTCCCAATCCGGACTGGTCCCGACAGAGGAGCCAGACAAAGTGTGTCCCACAACACAGGGCAGGGAGGGCCCTAGAGGCGTAGTGAAGCCAGCTTCCCTAGAGGAGTAAACGTCATACAAATCCTGGTCCTCCAAGTTGGGGGTTGGGCATGGGGCTAATAACCCCATACTGTAAAAAAAAGAATATTACGGAAATTTAACAGAAGCCTCGGAAACTGGATGGAAAGCATGTATCACGACCCCGACAAAGGAAACGGATAAAGGATCTAACAGTAGCATCATGGAATGTGAGGACAATGCTTCAGCCTGGAAAGATGAAAGAAATAGCCAATGAAATTTTAAAATTCAAATATGATATTGTAGGGCTACAGGAAATAAGATGGCAGGGGAATGGGCAGATAGATAAACCTGAGTACTCATTGGTATATAGTGGACCAGAAGAAAGAACAGGCCAACTTGGAACAGGGTTTATAATAACTAGGGAAGTTAGGAAAAGCCTTCTAGAATTTGAACCCATAAATGAAAGGATGTGCAGACTCAGACTAAAAGGTAAATTTAGGAATATATCAATAGTTAATGCACATGCACCAACAGAGGAAAAAGAGGATATAATTAAAGAACAGTTCTACGAAGACTTGGAAAAAGTATACGGTGCAGTACCTAAATATGACCTGATGCTAGTAATAGGAGATTTTAATGAAAAAATAGGGAGGAATGAACATCTGTATGGAGTTTCTGGAAAATATTCACTACATGAAGAAAACAATGAGAATGGAGACTTACTATGCCAATTCGCAGCAAGGAATAATATGATTATTAAAAGTACCTGCTTTCCACATAAAAGGATCCATCTGGGTACTTGGAAGTCTGCAGCCAATGGAGTGATCATATTTTAGTGATTCCACGCCACTCCACGTCAGTTACGGATGTACGGAGCTGCAGAGGACCAAACTGTGATTCAGACCACTTTCTGATAAAATCAGTCTTGAGAGAGAAACTGTCACTAACAAATGGCAACAGAATGGGAAAGATGATGAAATGGAATACAGACAAACTGAACATCCCTGATGAAGTAAAAAAATACCAAGTAACACTAAGCAGAAAGTTGAGCAATGAAGAGACCTCAGTAGGAGTAGATGAAAGGTGGAACGGGTTTGAAAAAGCCATTAAGGATGCTGCAGAGGAAATAATAGGCATAAGAAGGAACAGAAGAACCCAGGAGTGGTTTGATGAAGATTGCAGGTCAGCAATAGAGGCAAAGAAGAGGGCAAGAACAAAAATGCTACAGAGAGAAACCAGAAATAATGTGGAACAATATAGAGAATTAAGGAGAAGAACTAACAGACTGTGCAAGAGAAAGAAAAGAGAGTGGAATAAGAAGAAATTTCAAGAACTAGAAGAACTAAAGGAACAGAGTGAAATAAGAAAGTTATATCATGCCTTAGGCAAAATGAAGAATATATTCCAACCAAAAACAATGGCCTGTTCCAGTAAAGATGGGAAAATGATAAGAGAGGAAGAACAGATAGTGGGAAGATGGGCAGAATATTTCACAGATACACTAAGCACCAGCCTAGAAGATGAAGAGACAGCTGCACAGGAGGGAAGAGTGGAGCTGGAAGTAGACAATGAAACCAATGAGGCAAGAAAACCAACACTACAAGAGGTCTCCCAGGCTGTGCACAAGTCAAAAAACAATGGAGCCCCTGGGGAAGACAGCATAATTGCTGAATTAATAAAAACTGGTGGTGAGACTGTAATAAAGGAACTGTACACATTAATATCAGATAAATGGGAAACAGAAACTATGCCAGATAATTGGAAAATTGGAATAATAGTCCCCATTTATAAGAAAGGGAACAGAACAGCATGTGAAAACTATAGAGGTGTAACACTCTTAAGTACAGCTTATAAGATCTTCACAAGTATATTAAACGAAAGGATACGGAAGTGTGCAGAAGGCATATGAGGGGAATATCAGTGTGGCTTTCGACCGGGCAGAGGAACAACTGATCAAATATTTGTGATAAGGCAAATGATGGAAAAGTTCTATGAATGTGATATAGATCTGCATTTCTTATCCATCGATTTCAAAAAAGCCTTTGACAGCATAAATCGGCAAGAACTATACAGAGTACTGAAAGAAGTTGGTATATGTGCTAAATTAATAAGACTAATCAGAATGACAATGACAGACACAAGAGCAAAAGTAAAGGTCCTTAGCAGAACAAGTGAAAGCTTTGACTTTAATAAAGGTGTGAAGCAAGGGGATAGTCTCTCCACTGTCCTATTCAACATTGCCCTGCATAGTGCAGTAAATAAAATAAACAAAAGAGGCACCATATTTATGAAAACTAGCCAGATATGTGCATACGCTGATGATATTGCTATAGTAGGAAGAAATACCAATACACTCCTAGAAACATACCGGGCAATGGAAACAGAAGCCTTAAAAATTGGCCTCATAGTAAATGTAAACAAAACAAAATATATGGTAATGTCACAATCTGAGGCCAGAAGAACCCCTAGAAACCTAAACATCAATGGGAAATGCTTCAATGGAGTGTCCTCTCTTAACTACTTGGGAGCCCTAATAACAAATGATAACAGTATTGGAAAGGCTATAAGGGAAAGAATACAAGCAGGAAACAGAGCTTACTTTGCATATATGCAGCTTTTCAAAAGTAGCCTTGTTACAAGAAAAACTAAATTGCTAATATACAATTCCCTAGTCCGCCCAGTTATCACATACGTTTCAGAGGTATGGACGTTGACAGAACACGATAAAAATGCCCTAAGAAGCATTGAGCTGAAAATACTACGCAAAATCTATGGGCCAATAAGGGAGGAAGAAGGCTGGAGAATACGCTACAATGCTGAATTATAGGAGTTAATACAAGGCAGGGACATAGTAAAATTTGTTAAATCACAGCGAATACGATGGCTAAGACACTTGGAGAGAATGGCAGAGGATAGAATTCCAAAGAAAATGATGAAAAGTATGATCCATTCAGTTAGGCGAAAAGCGAGACCTAGAAGAAGATGGATCGATGAGGTAATAATGGATATCAGCAATATGGGAGTCCGGGGGTGGAAAAGAGCAGCAAATAACCGAGAAGTGTGGAGGAAGATTGTTGAAGAAGCCAAGGCTCACCAAGGGCTGTAGAGCTACTGAAGGAGAAGAAGAATGGCTAGGTTCAAGTTAGATGTAATGGGAATTAGTGAAGTTCGGTTTCAGGAGGAACAAGACTTCTGGTTATGTGAATACGGGGTTATAAATACAAAATCAAATAGAGGTAATGCAGGAGAAGGTTTAGTAATGAATAAACAAATAGGAGCGCAGGTACGCTAGTAAGAACAACAGAGTGAATGCATTATTGTGGCCGAGATACACACGAAGCCCACTCCTGCAACAGTAGTGCAAGTTTATATGCCAACTAACTCCGTAGACAACGAAGAGATTGAAGAAATGTGAGGTGAAATAAAAGAAATTATTCCGAAAGTGAAGGGAGACAAAAATTTAATAGTCATGGGTGACTGGAATTCGATAGTAGGAAAGGGAAGAGAAGGAAATGTTGTAGGTCAATATGAAATGGGGGTAAGTAGTGAAAGAGGAAGTCACCTGGTAGAATTTTGCACGGAGCATAACCTAATCATAGGTAACGGTTAAAATATCATGAAAGAGGGCGGTATACGTGGAAGAGGCCTGGAGACACTGGACGGTTTCATATAGATTTTATAATGTTAAGAGAGAGATTTAGGAACCAGGTTTTAAATTGTAAGACATTTCCAGAGCCAGATGTGGACTCTGACAGCTATCTATTGGTTATGAACTGTAGATTAAAACTGAAGAAACTGCGAAAAGGTGGGAATTTAAGAAGATGGGATCTGGATAAACTGAAAGAAGTACAGGTTGCAGAGAGTTTCAGGGAGAGCATTGGGGAACGATTGACAAGATAGAGGGAAAGTAAATATAGTAGAAGAAGAATGGGTAACTTTGGAAGATGCAATAGTAAACGCAGCACCGGATCAAGTAGGTAAAAAAAGGAGTACTAGTAGAAACCCTTGGGTAACAGAAGGGATATTAAACTCAATTGATGATAGGAGAAGATATAAAAATGCAGTAAATGAAACAGGCAAAAAGGAATACAAACGTCTCAAAAATAAGATCAACAGGAAGTGCAAAATGGCTAAGCAGGGATGGCTAGAGGACAATTGCAAGGATGTAGAGGCTTGTATCACTAGGGGTAAGATTCAATACTGCGTACAGGAAAATTAGACCTTTGGAGAAAAGAGGACCACCCTTATGAATGCCAAGAGCACAGAGGCAAAACAAGTTCTAAGCAAAGAAGGCAAAGCTGAAAGGTGGAAGATGTATCTAGAGGGTCTGCACAAGGGCGATGCAATTGATGGGGAAATTATTGAAATGGAAGAGGAATGAGATGAAGATAAAATGGGAGACGTGATACTGCGTCAAGTATTTTACGGAGCACTAGAAGACCTAAGTCAAAACAAGGCCCCGGGAGTAGACAACATTCCATTAGAACTACTGATAGCTTTGGGAGAGCCAGCGCTGACAAAACTGTACCATCTGGTGAGCAAGACGTTGAGACAGGGGAAATAGCCTCGGACTTCAAGAAGAATATAATAATTCCAATCCCAAAAAAAGCAGGTGCCGACAGGTGTGAAAATTAAGCAACTACCAGTTTAACAAAACTGTGACAAGCGATGAAAGCGGGGTTCACCGTTTTGACCCCGAATACAAAAGTGTATCAAAAGAGCTCCACCACAATGCAAAGGAAGTTCATTATAGTGGCGTTAACAGGGAACGTCATGCTCAGTGTGAAAGCTGCCGGCCACAGTCCTGCATCCCTTTTCGCGGCTCGGCGTCCTCGGGAGACGTATATCCAGTTGAGGCGGCTGGCAAAGGGATCAGTGAAGTATTGTAGCCACAGCGGTCACCGTGAAGGACACGTCATGTGTCTTGTAGCTCCAAATACCACACGAGCGCCCCTAGCGCAGGGCAGGTAGAGTAGGATGGTGTTTGGGCTGCTTGATCCAAGACGCTATTAAAACCGCAATTTCGTCAGAATAAAAGGTGACTCTCTAACCACAGCGAGATAGGCCAGAATACAAAAGTGTATCAAAAGAGCTCCACCACAAAGCAGAGAAAGTTCATTATAGTGGCGTTAACAGGAAACGTCATGCTCAGTGTGAAAGCTGTCGGCCACAGTCCTGCATCCCTTTTCGCGGCTCGGCGTCCTCGGGAGACGTATATCCAGTTGAGGCGGCTGGCAAAGTGGTCAGTGAACTATTGTAGCCACAGCGGTCACCGTGAAGGACACGCCATGTGTCTTGTAGCTCCGAATACCAGACGAGCGCCCTTAGCGCAGGGCAGGTAAAGTAGGGTGGTGCTTGGGCTGCTTGATCCAAGACGCTATTAAAACCGCAATTTCGTCAGAATAAAAGGTGACTCTCTAACCACGGCGAGATTGGCCAGAGGGCGTGCATACATTCCCAATACGGACTTCTCCCACCGTGATGGGTGGAAGGAGTTGTGCAGATGGCAGATACGGAACGTCCAGTGCTTTGGTGCCATCGAGTAATAAGATGGCGGTTCCGCCGGCACCGTTGCTAGGTGGGATGCTGCAAGCTGTGTACCCATAAATATTCAATCGAACCTCCGAGTGGACTTCATGAAGGAGGGTCATATCCCAGTCCACCATTCGGAGCATGTCATGGAACACGCGCGTTTTTATGAGAGGGTGTATGCCGTTAACTTTGACTGTACCCACACAGTACCATTGAGACATCATAATGTGGAATATGTAGATGCAAATGGCTGTTTCTCAACAGTAATGCGCCCGCTTGGCTACCAATCCTTGTGGCAGGCATGATTAACACAGCCCTTCAGTGGGTGTTAGGCTCTCCTCAAGTGGGGTGCCAGTCTCTTGTGGCGGAGGAGTGCCAAGGGAGTCTGGTATGCCTCCTGCCTTCATGTCAGCAGTCTAGTCAACGAGTGCGGAAGGGGTCAGTGACGGCTCGTCGTTGCGGGCAATGGGCTCCATCGCCTGCTCTGCATCCTGAGGATCTTCAGTCATGGGAACGTCCAGGGTGGGTGAGGCTGCTGTCCTGCCAGTGGCGTTAGATGCCTGCCATGGTGTGCTACTGGTAGAGTCTGTTGGCAACGACGCGTCAGAGACGGAGTCAGCAGCGTGCTCCCTCTGTCTGTCCCGTTGGTCGCCTTCCGTCGAGAGGCGGTGTTTCTTTTGATGCTTCGGCGACCGTTGATTCCGCGAGCACGTGTTCACCCCAGTCGAAAGGCTGGGGTCAGTACCACTGACCACGAGGCTAGCGTCCAGAACCGACGCCCCTCGTACGATGTCAGTGGTTTTTGTGGTGACGGACGATGTGTCCTCCAACGGCGTATCACCCTGCAGCGCCGCCGTCACGGCGTCGTCGGCGGCTTAGCTCGGGGTCGCGTGGGACTGCGTAATGGAGCGGCGCCTGCGCACTACGGCCGCACCGCTTCTGCGTACGCAAGCGGTAACGCAGTTGGCACCGCTGCCTTATTGCTTCCGCAAGTGGCACCTGGTCAAGGTGGCGCTGGAGGCAGTTCGATCCAACATGGCCTTCCTTCCCACAGCCGGCACACGTCCGGCGTTGTCCGTCATAAATAATGATGGCTCGGCAACCGCTGATGAGCTCGTAAGACGGCACGTGTTTGCGGAGTTCGATACGTACCTGTCGGAGGCCATTGAGAACGTGGCAGGTTTCAGAGGTGTTCCACTTCTCTTCCATGTAGCTTAGGACCGTGCCACATGGCCGTCACGCGTCAGTGACGGGCGCGGTCTGGACTTCGACCCGCCTTGTCTACGGTTACCGAGCTGACGTTACCGTATGCTTGGCGAAAGCGGTAGGCGTTGGTGGAACGTCGGACTAGATTGTCTCATGCCTCTTCGTTCTTCATCTTGAGGTAGAGTGTACTGCAAGTGATAGATGGATGCCTGTCAGATTGTGGGGATTGACATGTAAGTCGTCTCTCAAGAACCGTTCGATTTCATAAACCTTTGGGCACGCGTACGAATCGTCGAACGTGAGTCTCACCGTCGCCTGGCCGTAAGAGAATGCCATATCTAGCGAGAGCTCGATATCACAACAATGGACGGAGTGCAGACAAACGCACGCTGCCCGGCACGCCGCGCGTCGGAGCTGTGTCACGGCTGAATGCCGACTGGCAGTCGAGCTACCCAAGTACGACACGGCAGGTCTTCACCGCTGCACTTCCGCTGCAGAGTGAAAATTTCATTCTGGAAAAATCCCCCAGGCTGTGGCTAAGACATATCTCCTCAGTATCCTTTCTTCCAGGAGTGCTTGTCTAGCAAGTTTCACAGGAGAGATTCTGTGAGGTCTGGAAGTTATAAGACAAGGTACTGACGGAATTAAAGCTGTGAGGACGGGTCGTGAGTCGTGCTTGGGTAGCTCAGTGGGTGGGACCCTTGCCCGCGAAAGGTACAATCCCGCGTACAAGTCTTGGTTCGGTAAACAGTTTTAACCTTCCAGGAAGTTTCATATCAGTGAGCACTCCGCTGCAGAGTGAAAATTTCATTCTGAGATTTTAAATAATACTTGTCTCCAACTAAACGGGAACAGAAATCTGACTCATATAACAAGGCCGTGCTACTCATTATGGAGGCATTGGCTGCACCATTTTTGTTATTCCTGCTCGTGGTTCACTTCCCTGATGACAGGTAGTCTCAGAAATTATTACTTGTCGATTGCTGGATGCGATAGCGATCTTTGTTACAATGGTATCACAGTCTTAAGCTATATTAGAATTTAACAATAATGCGAGTGACAAACTGGCAGGCGCCTCAAATCCCTGCCCAAGATATTTACTCAAGAAACACGAAATCTGGAACTGTAATTGGTTATTTTGCATAAACTCTTATTTTACTATGTAAGAAATTTTTTAAAGACGTTTTCTATTGAGTTTAAATGCGTATTCATATTTCATTTGGTTACTCATGAAGAGCGTCGACTACCTAGCTGTAAGTCGCTGTGCTACACACGCTGCGTTCTGCCCCTATACAGAGTTGATGACCGCTATGACGAAGGACGGAGTATACATGTGAGCACTGCTTGGAGCATGGCGTTTAACGTGATACAGGTCGAATTCTGTATGCACCATTTCACAACACAGCATCTTGTTGAAGTAGAGAGAGATTCTAAAATCTTATTACTGTAGCGCACGAGAGAGGCATTACAGCTACGAACACGGTCTCAAAATTTTATCATTGATGCTGAGAGGAGCTCTCATTGATTAAACAAATGAGTACCTCGTGGTAACTTCTCCTTGGCCTTCAGTTAATGTCTGAAAGGAAATCTGTATAGACACATTGGTGTAAGTGTAGTGTAAGCGTTTCCAAAGTGGATATGGTATTACAATTGCCCCAATAGATAATGAATTATCAGAAGGAAACTAGGTTGCTGTTTCTAGTAGCAACACAAAGCCTTCAGCTTCAGCTGTTTCATACACCATAGTCATTAGTGAGTTATCCGTTCCAGCCTAATCCTTTGTCCAATATACTTTTCGCCAGATATTTGTGTCATATGAAGTCACTAGTTTCGTTAGCATTTAGTCAATCATATTTTCCAAGTAATTTTCCATTTTAGCGACTTCCTCTACTTAAATAGTAAATTTGTTTCAGTTCTTCTCGTATGTTTAGTTTCCTGAAGCATTCCTGTTGACTGCAGCTAAGTTTTGGATTCGTTGTTTTCCATGCCTATATGATGACAAACGTTATTTTCGTAATATTAGTAATCCTGTCCTTTGGTATGAAGATATTTACTTCACTGGTATTATAGCTTTAAATTGTATGCGAACAATTTTCGTTCCCAAATCCTAGTCTTACAATCACATCATGAAAACATTAAAGTGTGTCATGTGTGAATGCATGGTTTCGTGGCGATACGAATTAATATAATTTTCTCGGGCTTCCAGGCGCGTCAGGTGGTTAAAATCCCACCGCAGTGATTAGGGAGTTATCCGTTCCAGCCTAATCGCCTAATCGTTTGCCCAATATACATTTCGCCAGACATTTGTGTTATATGAATACACTAGTTTCGTTTATCCTTTAGTCAACCATACTTCCCAAGTAATTTTCCATTTTAATGGCTTCCTGTGCTTTAATAGTAAATTTAACTACCTGACGAAGCTGGAAGCCCGAGAAAATTTTATTAATTGAAGCGCATCCTCATTAATGGTTTTTATTTTCACTGAATTGAAAATTACTTTCCGTTCAGTATGATATTGTGAACTGATTTCTGTTGTTCACTATGTATGACATCCGTCCATTAGACTTAAGGATGGCTGAGCCGCTACTTGCGAAATGTAGCGGTGATTTTCCTTCTATGTTTGTGCAAAAAAATATTTTGAAAAAGTGAACCTGTTGTTCAGTGGTGACTTGTGAGAACTAGTATTGTTTAATGTAAAAGTTACGGTCGGAGTCATGCTATTTTTCTTTTTCTTCCACTTCTGTTGTACTATTGCTACCAAGCCAATGGCGGATATCACTACATATAATTCGGAAGGGTTTAGCTGACGATGAGCGCTAAGCAATTTTGTAAATAGGTACCCAGATATTTGGTATGACTTTTAATTTGTAATAAGACATATATATATTTTCATCGCACCTATACTCTATGTACGCAAATAATCTGATACTATGATAGGTGTTTATTTAATTATGAACTAGATATATGTGCATCTCTGCGGTCGTTACATAATTACCTGTGTGCACGGTCACTTCATTGACATTTCTGAGCAGTCTTCAGCTGCATCTATAGCACCATACCTTCACGTAGGTATGGTGTATTCATTTTCTAATATAGTTATTCACTTCAAATTTTATTCATGCTACGAGAGTTACTGTTTATAACTTTCGTGGGCTAAACACCGGCTCTTAGAGTTATCATGAATATTTAATTTAATTCAGAGTATATATCGCAGTCCAAATAATAGCCTTGTAGTTGAAGAGAAAGTGCTTTACAGCGTCACAAGGGATTGATACGTATATATAAGTATATACTGTACACGTTGATACGCTACCTACTCACTATTGTAGGGTGAGCTACTGTAGAACTTTGCTTTCATCTTATTACCTCAGAAGGCTGAGAATGAGGTGTATCTGAACACAAAATAAATTCCTTTAACATTGGTACAACAGTATACAGCAAATTCCCTTTTACTCGCATTCGTTTGTAGATATATGTGCAATACATTACAGACCCGTTGATAGTGTTTTTTTTTCCACCTCAGATTTAGAACCTTTCATGTGCACTTTTAATACAAGTTACATTGTTTGTTTCAAATGACATACGTGCTCACAGGTTCTCCCATTCTTTTTATCCTGAGCCTTATCCTTAAATACTATTTGCAGTGATTATAATCCTAAAAATGACGATATTTTTTTCTGTTTTGCAGGATATCAGCTTCTTCAACGCCAGTGGAAGGTAAGATTGATAATACCCTTCTATAAGTGCTCATTGCGCCAGGTTGGCATCGTTTTTCCTGTACATGCACAGATATTTTCGTTTGGATTCTCTTTGAATGGCAATTTCAATTCAGTGATTCTACTGGTTAAGGCTCGTACCCAGAATTATTTCCACTGGAATCAAAATACTAAATGTTTAATGGGTGAATAATCATCGAAAGTCAGCTATTATTTACACATTCTCTTTAAGTGTATATTAATGAATTTAGCTCAGCTGAATGATCAACGAATTTATAGAATTACAGTTGAAGGCTGATGGTCAAACAAACATTGAAAAGTAATTGTCTACAGCTCACATAAGCAGAAATTTATTTGTAAATTCATAAAGTACAAGAAATTAAAAGTTTACGAGCATACATTGTTAAACATAAAGAGTAAATGAAAAATACGCACTCACTGAGTTACCTCGAGTATATTTTCAAGTGTTTCGCAACGTCCAGTTTTATAAGTCAAATCTTTCCACGAGGTTTGCCAAGTTTAAAGGGATGATATATGTCATTTCTGTAGCGCTCTATTCGTCGTTAACAGCTTAGTGGTGATGTAGAAAGTGCTATAAACTTTATTTCTTCGGAGTCTCATGAAACGACGACGAGGGTAACGTTTCAAATGCAGAAAAGTAACTGTAAATGGAACGAAAGAGCAATTTTCTGTTTCTTAATTTTTATTTATTTTCGTAACTACCAATACACGGAATTAATGTACTCTCTTCAACGGCAGACATGAGCGGGGAAAGAAAATAGTAAATCGATACTGCGCTTGTTAACACATATAGTGAACTAAACAGTCGCAGAAAATGAATTAGATCTACAAATTCTCTGGACAGCGTTGCATAATGTTCATTGTCATCCAGAAATAGTGTAATATAACAGAAACTACACTGAGATGAAAATCTTGGTTATCGAGTGACATAATCGCCATCTGTTACTGCGAAAGGTTGCTCGCTAAATAGTAAGCAGATAACCATCGTCGTGCTTCTATTTCTGACGGCTCTAGGTAGCAGTTAGATAGTTCAATTGAAACTAACATCGCTTTCATATACGCAGAAAAAATTGTGGTCATCAACTAAGCGTTCACATTTGTCTCGTATCACTTATCGGAAAACTTCCTACACCTCTGACATCCGTTATTAAACACATTGTTAAGGGAAATCGTGGAAATATTTGATGTAGATATGAAATCTCGTTGAGAATCGCCTGTTATTTTTCACTCGATTCTGCTACTGCTCTCTGCGCCCTTCTCCTGTTGTTATTTACGAGTAAATTAAACTCGTCACGGCATTTAATCACTAACTGCATTTCTGCCTCATAATTAATTTTATCCTTCTAATTAGCTGCGATTTTATTTTGGAGAGGAATCCGATTAGCGAAATGCGGCAGGAATGCCCTTCACTTTTCATTACAAAAATCTGTTGTTCTGTTCCGGAAAGAGCGTTGCATTTTATAAGTTATCTAAACCTAATTTAGACTCCAATGAAAATTTCCTCCAACTAAGGGGCCAGTCCTGGACTATTTCCACTTTATTTCTTAAGTAAAGTCTACGACAATTGTAGAAATTTACCAGCAACGGTAATCCTACGTTACTTCATGTCCTGCTGTCCTGTTTGTATATCGTGGCTTCTTTTTATTTACATGTCAAAGTGAATAACACTACCGTTGTTGAAGACACGTATATTTTAATCGAGTAATGTTAAAGTGAATGATATTCCAAGTAATTTACCCTGCGTTAGTCATGGAAGTTAAATTCTGTGTTGGTCATAATCACCAGAATATTTGTTATGTATCTACATTTACATCTACACCCGTACTCTATAAACCATTATGAAGTGCGTGGAAGAATGCACTTCCTATTGTGCCAGTTATTAGTCCTCATCCCATTCCTCTCACTTGTGGAATGCGGGAGCACTGATATTGGCTAAAGCCTTCTAGTTCCTACTAATTAGTCTCATCCACTTTCGTGTACTTCATTCACAGTCAAAAGTCACCTACATGAAAGTAGATTTATAAACGGTTAGAAAATTGTCATCCTCAGTTAAAAAGAAAAGTGGAAAATAAAGGAAGACAATTTTGTGTTGAACTCAGTAAATCATTGAAATGAAGCTTCTGCCACTGTAGCTTGTTGAATAAGAAATGAAGAAAACGAAGTGTCAGAATAGACATGATACCGTGAGGATTTTAGACAAAAAATTTTAAAATTTGTGAATAACTTCGATCCTCTTGTAGAAAGAATGAATGACGAATCACACGCCAAGGACAGCATATTTGGCACATAAATAATGAGCAATTTAAAGATACAGATGTTGAAAACAGAGTAATTTAATGTGGCTCCGGTTGGCGCAGTTACAGAGGAAATATTGTCAAAGTGACCAAAAGAAGAACGTGTAGCACAGATTTTAATTGGGAAAGGATGATGTATAAAAACAGGCGTAACTGCTGCTACGAGCAAGGAAGTGATTCTGAAAACCATGTAAGTGTCTTATTACAACTACTTACATGCTGTATTCTTCTTCTCTCTCTCCCTCAATCTGTGTCCCTGAGAGTGACGTAGAGTCATTGTACTACGTAATTAATGAATAATGCAATACTGCGAAGGAGGTAGGACGGAAAATATACTTGCATGTGAGAGTGACGTATTATGGAACTGAATAATAGTGCGTTTGTGTGTAAGAACTAACGAGAGATATACTTAAATATGATTACCAAATAGTTAAATAACTCATTTTCACCGTCGAAGAGTCTAAGGATTTCATTCACGGGTAATAATAAAATAAAGGCGACAGGGAAGCAATCCCCTGTTTAGTGATGACCGCACCACACAGTCGATTCTTTGTGGTACATCCTCACCTTTGAGGGAGCATAATGATAAAGACTACAATAATCATACAGGTAGAAGCGAAACCAGATTCTGAACGCATCTTTAGAATGGAAAGAACATTTCTCACAGCAGAGAGCAAATATTGTGCCTCTAATCGGCTTTGTGCACGTGAAGTGTGATAAGCTCAAAAATTTATCTCTAGCACTTGTTACTGAAGTAGCATGATGACGTCATAAACGCTTCAGCTACGTTCTTACTGCAATAAATACGTAACAGATACCTAGGAATAAACTCAACAGCTGACTGTACATGACTTACGAAAGCGTGATGGTCCTCACGTACAAAGGGTTAGTACATGCTTCTAAATTTGGTGCATTGTTGTGTGTAACAAAACGTGCGATACGACACAAAAAGCCACAGACTCACAAAGTAAAGACTATAATTGATATTAATGGCGTGTATAAGCTGCAAACCGTGTCCGCATAATGCAGAGGGTGCAGGTTGGCTTGTAGAAACTGAGCTTAACTTGCATCTGGGATACCGTGACGTTACGTTGCTTGACCTGTCGATTATTATGATTGAGGACGACGCATTACCAGGCACTGCGGCCGGTGAATCGTGCTTGTGTGGTGGCTTGCACTGACCAGCTGATTGGCCATAACTGCGAAACACGTGGCTAGAACAACAAGGGGACTGCAGTGCTATTACGTAGTCACCGCTTGTGTCACCCAGGAAAGTGAACGCAAACAGGCGATACGCCACGCCTAACCTGTCCCTTTCTCTGCCATTTCTCGCTTCCCCCCCCCCCCCCCCCACCCAATCTCTCTGTGATCCCTCACCCCCTCCCTCTCTGTCTGTCTGTCTCTCTCTCTCTCTCACACACACACACACGCACACACACACACACATCGACCTGATCCTGCACGGAGCAGTCCAGTTAGCAGTATCAAGATGTTACAATCCTCAGTGCTTTGTCTGTCTTCATACACGACCACTGAACGACCTCACGATTTGCGCTCGAAGGGATAACGATTCAGATACTCGTCCGGTTCTAGGAATTTATGTTTTACGTGTCGTTTTTACGTTACTTACAGCAAGCTTGCACTGGATACGATAGGGCTCTTCCTAAAATCTTTGTCTTCGAGGTGTCATATAAAAATGAGACAAGTAACCGACAACACCCAACTACAAGAATAGTTGCAGCATTTGGAGCAGGTAAAGTCGCTGAAATACGTATGAGTAATGGTAAGATTCAATATGAAATGGAAGAAATAGTGAAATCCGATGTTAAGGAAGACAAATTAGTGAGTTAGGTTTTGGGTGCGTTATCGGCAATTACAGGACATCCGTAAGGGAATCAGATACAAGACATTAGTGTAACCTATCCTCGAGTATTATTTCAGAATTTGTAGTTCTTTTCAAACAGATATGACAACAGAAATGGAAATAATTCAGAGACGCGTTGCTAGCATTGGAACTGATCGTCGTAGACCGTATGGAAGTGTTAGCGAACACGTCAGGGAACAGAAATAGGAATACTGGCAAGAATGACGATGTTGTGCTCTCGAAATCCTACTGTGTAAATTTGTTGAACTAACATTCGGCAAAGTGAACTAACATTCGACAAAGGCTTTTATCATCTGCTATCACAATCGAATACCCTGCAAGCATATATACAGAATAAATTAATGGAAGCCAATAGAACAAACGCAAATATTGACAGGATGTACTACATGACAAGACTGCAGGTATAAAACTGTACAAAGGGTTATTCAGCTGCTTATACCTATGAGTTATCTGCAAATCGCAACGCCTTCAGTTAACATGCTAAGATTTTCATATTGTCTCGCTCGTAACGTGCAAACTATTAGTTGCAGATAAAGATGAACAGGACGTTATTGTAGGAAACTTCATGTATTTAAATTCTGTACCTGGATACATTTCCACTAGAGGCCACAGCTCTCTAAATATTCAAGAAAAGTATACAAAAGTAACGTAAAAGCGCATTTTTCTTGAATAACTTGAAAACCATAGCCTCCAACGAAAACATATAGCTGTACAAAGTTTAACTACATAAAATTTCCTAAAAAAACGTTGCACGTTGCACACGCGCCCGTGTGTGTGTGTGTGTAACAGTAGTCTTCACTACATAAAAGACAATGAGAGAAATTGAAGATTAACTTTCATGTTCTTTTAAAAAGAACTGAGTTAAATCTTACATAGGAAGGAATCCATCGAGTTAATTTACCAAATATTTTCTTGGAAAATGAAAATAAGAGAGTAAACACATCGGCGAACATCCAAAACTTTGCGCTATAGTTAAAATTTCTGGCGTATCATACCTTGATTCATAATGGAAACGAATCTTCTCACACTACGAAAGTCATCTTACCATTTGCGGAATGAAATTTGTTATGTCACATTCCTTCAGATCAAACACATAAGAAAGATGTAAACATTACTCAAAGAAACTTTCAGAAAGCGGCGTGTATTACTTCAAAGTATTAAAGAGAGATGGTAATGTGCTCTGTATGTACGGAATGAATGGAGTACAGCCTATTTTCACAATTAGGAAAACGTGGGTGTCATCTTATATAATAAATAAATTTTTTAGTGGACACAAATTAGAGATTTTAAATTTTTTGTCCATTTTTTATTATAAAGAAATTATGTATCGATAGAGTACATATCTTATGTATCTAAACAATCTGATATGGCAAGAAGTACATCATCATACAAAAACTAGAACTTGATAGTATAAATGAACAGATAATAGAATATGGAAATAAATAGAGAAATTATGTCACAAGAAGTAATGAAAATAGTTTGCCACGAATGGTAATGAATTATCGAGCAATGAAGGCAAGATTAATAGGTATATAAAAAAAGATGGAAAAATCAAATACTAATTACAGACAGACTATAGAGGAACTCATAACAGGATACACAAGCTTATGCCTAACACTTGAAGAAAGAAGATGCGTTTACATCAGTTGCCAAGTGGCACGAACACTTACGGATCTAAGACAGACGCACATAAGTAATGTAATTAGCCATTTAACCCTAGCATCTATGAGCTGATATACCAGACGTGTGTGACGTGACATGGTTTCTGAGGTTGGGCAGCAGTGTGCTGTTTAGTATTCCAGTTACAATCACAGGTAAGCTCACAGTACAGCTGTTATAGCTATGGCAGCATTAATTTTCCGTACCTACGTGAATCATAGCGTCCACCTACGTTAATGTTCTGGGTAGTTTAACTTAATGTCTCCATGTGTATTCAAAGGCGCAGGATTGGAAACACATTTCGATTACTTGTGAGAGAACACTTTCTAGTTGGTTCGGAACAGATTTCTCATAACCAATAAATTACGGGACTAACTAATTAATTACGAGATCACAACCAAACCAAGTAGCACGTTCTATCGGATGCACCTAAAAAGAGGTAATCAAGTCAAAGACGAATAAAACTAAAGAAATGACGAATAGTAAACGCATTAGATAGGTTTACAAGAAAATAATGGTTGCTAACATTAGTGTTAACCAATTTAAGCAGCCAGACTGTATGGACACTATGAATAATAACGATATAATGGACGTGGAGAAGAACTTCATTAAGAAACGAGCAGTTTATAGCTGAAAACTGTAGTTACTAGTGAACACATCAATGTAAAACTTCGTAAATGTTATAGAATTATTTGTTTCTACTAAAAGCCTGTAGGATTTGAGAGTTAAAACGCGAAAGAAAGTGCCGTAGACCCTACTGGATGTAAAAATAAGCTGTGAATACTGTATGGTAATCAAACAAGCTGAATAGAAATAAAAGCGAACTATAAATGTGCTATAAGATATAGGTCAGAACAGAAGCCTAGGGCGACAAGCACACAGAAAGATGGTGGATTCTGTAGGGCTGTAGCTGATTCCACAACATCGCCGAACGACTTATTTATCCCATTTTTCTGTTAAGCTAGGCAAAGAGTGACGCAAGTTTATAACGTAAGAATATGTTTTTAAAAGGATGCATGCATTATAAAAATTATAAATTTGTATCTTTCACATCGTAATTGTAACGTTAATTCTAAGTAAAACTCGTCGAGAACCATATTTTGAAAGCCAGAGGTAAATTCTTGTCTCAATGCTAACTAGAGCTATCAACATAAAACTGACCGTGAGACAAATATGAATATCTCAAATTTCATTCACACAGTGGAAGTGTGATTTGTCGATCGTGATCAAGAGCAGAAATATCATTGGAAATGGAAATTTCTTAAAGTTAAAAGAGAGGTCGTTCCTACTGAATAATATCAATCTCCTTTTCATATTGCATTGGATCATTGGAAGATCCAACTGTTCTATGTTCTGTATTAAGGCAGCTGGAGACTCTGTTTCAAGTAAGACACGATGTGGCAATGTAGCTATCCTAGGCAAATTTAGGAAGCTACTGGTTACTTCTGCAGGAGGTATTTATAATCTTATATTCATGAAGTACCTCTGGATGTATGAGATTATTTATTTCGTGAACGTCTTCATTTTCAGTTGTTGGAATGGTCTCTCTCGCAACTATTGGAAATTGTGATGTACTGTGGGGTACAGGGTTATATAGAATAATTAACTCTGATGGGGACGTAACTAGTATTTTTTTTGGAAATAAGTCGAAAGACGTCCAAGCGTTCTAGAATTATTTAACATGTCAGCAATATCCCAGTCTCACCATAGGGAAGTTATGAATGTTTTACATTCATAATTTTCACATACATTCTTAGCCATATGTATTCTGTGCTTATCTGTGACTTCCATAGATTGCTTATATGATACCTCATTCAGCGCCCTTCCATAGGAGGTCATATTTTGACATATTCCGCAATATCTTCTAGAACTACGCTTTAATCCATTCAGACAGCCACCCACACATCAAGAGGCTAAATATCATGCTGGTAATCATCCATAACTACACCCACGGAAACTACGCATTTAAAATTAACATATTTCGTTATAGATTAATCTTATGTCACTATCCAACAGCCATCCTAATATTACTAGAGGTGTATGAGTGAATGTACCCGAACGTAACGAAGTAATTCTTGTGTATTACTCGTACATGTGACTAAGCACATGGGAAAGTATTTTTTAAATTGGTATAATAGCTCAGACACCGGCAAAGGAAAGATGAATAATATCACTTAATAAGGTAGCCAGGGACTACGAACGATCGGTATCAGTACTGTATGGCACTGTCTGACAATTTTTAAACAGTGTGCTAGAAAATATTTACCCGTCCGAAAATGTAGCTCACCTTCATTTACCACTGCTAGGAACCTGGAAAGGATTATATAACTACTGTCTCCGAATACGGCAAACACTGTTCGCACAAATAACCTGTACGACTTTCTGCATGGCAAGGACTTTCAATAAATTCAGCACTCACAGTACTGCGTTCAATTTCACCTTTATTCCTCTTTATGTCTTTCTGCCACTCCTCTCTCCCTCTCTCTCTCTCTCTCTCCCTCTCTCCCTCTCTCTCTCTCTGTGTGTGTGTGTGTGTGTGTGTGTGTGTGTGTGTGTATGCGTGCACAGATCCTATTTTGTTACTATTCAACACTCTCAAATGGATTACAATTCTTAGATCATCATCGCAAAAATGTGTTTATTGATAACTATTTTAATCTCATTGATGAGAGATCATCAGGATTAAAACACAGAAAATTCCGTGTAAGATGTGAACAATAACAAGATAGATTTAATAATTGAAATTCCGCAATAAGACACAGATTTATTACTTTGTTCGGTGTGCATCAGCGAATTGTGGTAATCCGTTAAGCTGAGTCGCACATATTAAACTGAAAGAGCACATAGGCATGTCTCCTTTTTGTTTCGAGGCATCAGTCTTCTGATTTGACGCTGCCCGCCGTTATTTCCTCTGCTGTGTCAGAGTTGCTATTGCAACCTGCGTTCTCATATGCTGACTTTATTTGATCTCTGTCTTCCACTACAGGTTTTACCCTCAACAGCTCTACGTAGTGTCGTGGAATTTATTCCCTGATGTCAAAACAGATGTCCTGCATATACGTCTACAGCTATATAGATACCCCGCAAGCCACCGTACTGTGCATGGCGAAGGGTACCCTATACCACTACCGTTGTTGTTGTGGTGGTCTTCAGTCCTGAGACTGGTTTGATGCAGCTCTCCATGCTACTCTACCCTGTGCAAGCCTCTTCATCTCCCAGTACCTACTGCAATCTACATCCTTCTGAATCTGCTTAGTGTATTCATCTCTTGGTCTCCCTCTACGATTTTTACCCTCCACGCTACCCTCCAATGCTAAATTTGTTATCCCTTGATGCCTCAAAACATGTCCTACCAACCGATCCCATCTTCTAGTCAAGTTGTGCTACAAACTTCTCTTCTCCCCAATCCTACTCAATGCCTCCTCATTAGTTACGTGATCTACCCACCATATCTTCAGCATTCTTCTGTAGCACCACATTTCGAAAGCTTCTATTCTCTTCTTGTCCAAACTAGTTATCGTCCATGTTTCACTTCCATACATGGCTACATTCCATACAAAGACTTTCAGAAACGACTTCCTGACACGTAAATCTATACTCGATGTTAACAAATTTCTCTTCGTCAGAAACGCTTTCCTTGCTATTGTCAGTCTACATTTTATATCCTCTCTACTTCGACCATCATCAGTTATTTTACTCCCTAAATAGCAAAACTGCTTTACTACTTTAAGTGTCTCATTTCCTAATCTAATTCCCTCAGCATCACCCGACTTAATTCGTCTACATTCCATTATCCTCGTTTTGCTTTTGTTGATGTTCATCTTATATCCTCCTTTCAAGACACTATCCATTACGTTCCACTGCTCTTCCAAGTCCTTTGCTGTCTGTGACAGAATTACAATGCAATCGGCGAACCTCAAAGTTTTTATTTCTTCTCCATGGATTTTAATACCTACTCCGAATTTTTCTTTTGTTTCCTTCACTGCTTGCTCAAAATACAGATTGAATAGCATCTGGGAGAGACTACAACTCTTTCTCACCGCCTTCCCAACCACTGCTTCCCTTTCATGTCCCTCGACTCTTATAACTGCATCTGGTTTCTGTACAAATTGTAAATAGCCTTTCTCTCCCTGTATGTAAACCCTGCCACCTTCAGAATTTGAAAGCGAGTATTCCAGTCAACATTGTCAAAAGCTTTCTCTACGTCTACAAATGCTAGAAACGTAGGTGTGCCCTTCCTTAATCTAGCTTCTAAGATAAGACGTAGGTTCAGTGTTGCCTCTCGTGTTCCAACATTTATACGGAATCCAAACTGATCAGTCCCGAGGTCGGCTTCTACTTGTTTTTCCATTCGTCTGTAAAGAATTCGCGCTAGTATTTTGCAGCTGTGACTTATTAAACTGATAGTTCGGTAATTTTCACGTCTGTCAACACCTGCTTTCTTTGGGATTGGAATTATTATACTCATCTTGCAGTCTCAGGGTATTTCGCCTGTTTCATACATCTTGCTCACCAGATGGTAGAGTTTTGTCAGGACTGGCTCTCCCAAAGTCATCAGTAGTTCCAATGGAATGTCGTCTGCTCCGGGGGCCTTGTTTTGACCCAGGTCTTTCAGTGTTCTGTCAAACTCTTCACGCGGTATGGTATCTCCCATTTCATCTTCATCTACATCCTTTTCCATTTTCATAATACTGCCCTCAAGTACATCGCCCTTGTATAAACCCTCTATATACTCCTTCAACTTTCTGCTTTCCCTTCTTTGCTTAGAACTGGGTTTCCATCTGAGCTCTTCATATTCATACAAGTGGTTCTCTTTTCTCCATAGGTCTCTTTAATTTTCCGGTAGGCGGTATCTATCTTAACCCTAGTGTGATAAGTCTCTACATTCTTACATTTGCCCCCTAGCCATTCCTGCTTAGCCATTTTGCTCTTCCTATCGATCTCATTTTTGAGACGTTTTTAGTTCTTTTTGCCTGCTTCATTCATTGCATTTTTATATTTTCTCCTTTCATCAATTAAATTCAATATTTCTTCTGTTACCCAAGGATTTCTACTAGCCCTCGTCTTTTTACCTACTTGATCCTCTGCTGCCTTCACTACTTCGTCCCTCAAAGCTACCCATTCTTCTTCTACTGTATTTCTTTCCCCCATTCCTGTCAATTGTTCCCTTATGCTCTCCCTGAAACTCTGTACAACCTCTGGTTCTCTCAGTTTATCTAGGTCCCATCTCCTTAAGAATATTCCCACCTTTTTGCAGTTTCTTCAGTTTTAATCTACAGGTCATAACCAATATATTGTGGTCAGAGTCCACATCGCCTCCTGGAAATGCCTTACAATTTAAAACCTGGTTCCTAAATCTCTTACCATTATATAATCTATCTGACACCTGTCAGTATCTCCTGGCTTCTTCCATGTATACAGCCTTCTTTTATGATTCTTGAGCCAAGTGTTAGCTATGATTAAGTTGTGATCTGCGCAATATTCTACCAGGCGGCTTCCCCTTCCTTTCTTGGCCCCAATCCATATTCACTTACTATGTTTCCTTCTCTTCCTTTTCCTACTACCGAATTCCAGTCACCCATGACTATTAAATTTTCGTCACCCTTCACTATCTGAATAATTTCTTTTATTTCATCATACATTTCTTCAATTTCTTCGTCATCTGCAGAGCTAGTTGGCATATAAACTTGTACTACTGTAGTAGGTGTGGGCTTCGTATCTGTCTTGGCCACAATAATGCGTTCACTATGCTGTTTGTAGTAGGTTACCCGCACTCCTATTTGTTTATTCATTATTAAACCTACTCCTGCATTACCCCTATTTGATTTTGTGTTTATAACCCTGCAGTCACCTGACCAGGAGTCTTGTTCCTCCTGCCACCGAACTTAACTAATTCCCACTATATCTAACTTTAACCTATCCATTTTCCTTTTTAAATTTTCTTACCTACCTGCCCGATTAAGCTATCTGACATTCCACGCTCCGATCCGTAGAAAGCCAGTTTTCTTTCTCCTGATAACGACATCCTCTTGAGTAGTCCCCGCCCGGAGATCCGAATGGGGGACTACACCACTACTAGCCTTTTCAAATGGAGCTACGGAAAAATGAGTGTCTCTATGCCTCCGTATGAGCCCTAATTTCTCGTATCGTATCTTCATGGTTCTTAAGCGCAATGTATGTTGGTGGCAGTAGAAATGTTCTGCAAACAGCTTCAAATGCCGATTCTCTAAATTTTTTCAATAGTGTTTCTCGAAAAGAACGTCGCCTTCCCTCCAGGGATTCGCATCTGAGTTCCCGAAGCATCTCCGTAACACTTTCGTGTTGCTCAAACCTAGCGGTAAAAAATCCAGCAGCCCGCCTCTGAACTGCTTCGATTCTTCCCTCAAACCGACGAGGTAGGGATCCCAAATACTCTTGCAGTACTCAAGAATAGGTCACACCAGCGTCCTATATGCGTTTTCCTATACAGGTGAACCTCTCTTTCCTTAATATTCTCGCAAATAACCGAAGTCTACCATTCGTCTCACATGCTCATTCCACGCCACATCGCTTTGCTACGTTGTGTCCAGATATTTAAACGACTTGACGGTGCCTAGTAGGATACTAGCAACAGTGTATGGTCTCCTTACTTATCCGCAGTAACTTATATTTTTCAACATTTAGGGCTAGCTGCCATCCATCACACCAACTGAAAATTTTGTGTAAGTCATCTTGCATCTTCCTTTAGTCAGTCAACTTACCTTACCGTACACCACGGCATTATCAGATTGCTATCCACCACGACAGACTTCCTGCCATCCTGTACCTATTTCTCGTCATTGTTTTCCGTATATTCCTTTCCTTGTCGATTCTGCGGAGAACATCCTCATTCCTTGTCCATCATCCACCCAATTTTTATCACTTGTCTGCAAATCCGTATTCTAAACTCAATAGACAGTACATTCTATTCAATTTATCCTACAGTTCTTGTTCACTCTCTCTGCGTATAGATGTATCGCCAGTGAATGTCAGCATTGATTTCCTTTTACCTTGAATTTTGATTACACTCCTGAACCTTTCTTTTAATTCTGCCATTGCTTCTCGATGTGTCGACTGGGCACTAGGGGTGAAACACCACAGCCCTGTCTTACAACGCCCTTTAATCCGATTACATCGTTCCCAATATTCCAGTCTTACTGTTACCACTCGGTTCTTCTACATATTGTAGCCATCTTTTCCTGTAGTTTACGCAATTTTTCTTTTTCAGTTTCGAACATTATATAATATTAAACCATTTTCCAGGTCCACGAATTCTACGAATGAGCATTGATTTTTCTTTAGTCCTTCTCCCTTTATCATCCACAATGGCACAAGTGCCTAACTTTCCTCTTCTAAAGCCGAACTGATGGTCATCTAACAGATCCTCAATTTTCTTTATCATCCTTCTGTATATTGCTCTTGTCAGCAACTAGTTAAGGTGATTGGGCTATAATTCTTGCACCTTTCGTCTCCTGCAATCTTCAGGATTGTGTAGATCCTATTCCGAAAATCTGATGATACATAGCCAGTCTCATACATTCTAAACGCCAATGTGAATAGACGTTTTGTTAGCACTTCCCCCAAAGATTTTAAAAATTCCGAAGGAACGCCTTATACGTTCGTAAGCGATCCAAACGCTTTTAAAATCTGTTTCATAATGATCGCTCCCCAAAACACCGTCTAAGTCCCACATTTGGATCTCCGAAAGGGGACTGCCAAGGGGGAGTTGCGAATGAGGAAAAAATTGAATAACTAACGAAATGGTGACGCTCTACGAGCTGGACATAGGGTGTCCGAAGTTTGAACTTAGCAGGAGAGCTAGAACATCTGCAAATGGAAACGCTAATGCTCAATATCGATACAGTGGGGAACACTGAAGTGAAATGGAAAGAAGACAACGATTTCTGTTGAGATGAGTGTAGGGTAATATCAACAGCAGTAGAAAATGATTTAACGGGAATAGTATTCGTTAGGAAACGAAAGGTAGAACATTGAGTGAGCTACAGTGAGCAGTTCAATAACAGGGTTCTTTCCGTCAGATTCGACAGAAAACCCATATCACCAACAAAAGTTGACATGCACAAACCGATGTCGCATACAGATTAAGAAGATACAGATAAAGTATCCGAGGATATTGCACGAGTAATTCAGTATGTAAAGAGAAAAGAAAATCTAATAGTAATACGGGACTGCGATTCAGTTCTAGCGGAAGGAGTAGAAGAAAGGGTACAGGAGGATATGGGCTTCGTGACAGGAATAAGAAAAGAGAAAGACTGAGTTTCAACTAATTTCAACTGGCAATAGCAGCTACTCCGTTCGAGAATCACAAGAGCTAGAGGTGTACTTGAAAAAGACCGGCAGATCCGGAAATATATCAGTTACATCACATAACTTATGCAGAGATCCCAATATCGGATACTGAATCATAAGGCATACTCAGGAGCAGATATAGTTTAAAATCACAATTTGGTAATGACAAATAGCAGGCTGAAGTTTAAGAGATTAGTCAGGAAGAATCAGTGCGCAAAGAAGTGGGATACGGAAGTTTTAAGGAATGGTGAGATACGCTACAAGTTCTCCGAGGCTATAGGTATTGCGATAATAAATAGCGCAATAAGCTGTTAAGCAAGCGCAAGGAAAGTACCGAAAGAATCCGCCGATATTAGAAGAAATACTCCAGTTGATCGACGAAGGAAGGAAGTACAAAAACATTTAGGGAAATTTAGAAATACAGAAACACAATGGGTTCGATTGAAATAAACAGGGATTGCGGGGCGAAATGATTGCATGAAAAGAAGAAATCGAAAAAGAAACAGTTGACGGAAGGACTCATTCAACATATAGATAAGTCAAATCAGTCTCGATGAAATTAAAAGGCAAGGTTAACGACATTAAGGGTATGATGGGCATGTACAGGCAGAAAAATATGTTAGCTCGTGACAACAAAAAGGACATACAAAATTATATTTGGCAATCGATATCAAACTACTAATTTTACCTAAAATAAAAGTTGGCATTAGTTACAAAAAAATTTTACGACGTTGGCCATTTAACATATGTAGACGGTGCATGGGTACTGCCGTACTTGTATGTTAACGCAAAGCGACGTACGTCAGTTCAAAATGGCTCTGAGCACTATGGGACTCAACTGCTGTGGTCATTAGTCCCCTAGAACTTAGAACTACTTAAACCTAACTAACCTAAGGACAGCACACAACACCCAGCCATCACGAGGCAGAGAAAATCCCTGACCCCGCCGGGAATCGAACCCGGGAACCCGGGCGTGGGAAGCGAGAACGCTACCGCACGACCACGAGATGCGGGCGTACGTCAGTAATAGTTACTTAATCCATATGTGGATGTAAGCAAGACGTCTCACTTGCAATGCTAGCTAAAGGAACAAGGAAGTACCGTACTGTACTATGGTTGTCATAGAACTGGCCGATTATAAATGTCATGGCTACACGAAAACATAACCGCCGAATTGTGCTACCAACCAAATAATTGAATAATGTGGTGACTGTATACCAAGACAATGACTGTTAATATAACGAAACTTTTACTAGATTTACATTATATGAGATGCAAGAAACTCTGCTCGGTTTCACTAAATCTGTAGTGCGGGTAATCGAACATTATATGTTCGTTTAGTAATACAAAACCAAGCAATACGGAATGAGAAGAAAACTACTACATAGTCAGAACTGTAACTGTACAATAGTTTTCGGTAGAGAAAAGTATAACAGTGACATCGATCAAAAAATAATATATCCGTAATATTAAATATTAAGGCGAAGTCGTAGGTGTAGCCCGAGGTCTAGGTGCCAAAAATAATCGCCTTTATATGTTTTTACAATTGCGAACCGGTAAATAAGTGGACAAAACCTGAAGTGAACAAAGCTATTAACAAATAATGTCGCGAAAGGATGTACACTAAACCCAGCAGACGGAAAAGTGTGTCTCATAAGTGAGCCTTTCTGCTTAGTTCGAATATGTGAGATTAATCTCTCTCACTGGTTGTCGTTCCTGGATATTTGATGAAAATGAACCGACAGAACAGTGCATGACTTTCTGGACAACGGTTAAGTAAATGTTATCAAATTTCGCATCATCTTCCTTCTAGTGTTCACTCAGAGAATGAATCCCGTATTTCGTTTGATTTAGTCCATATTATCAATTACAAAACCCATAATACAGTAAAT
Source organism: Schistocerca americana (assembly GCF_021461395.2). Classification (NCBI taxonomy): domain Eukaryota; kingdom Metazoa; phylum Arthropoda; class Insecta; order Orthoptera; family Acrididae; genus Schistocerca; species Schistocerca americana. The sequence goes on from NC_060120.1 coordinate 49,582,657, forward strand.
ACTAGGTGTATTCGCTAATAATCGCCAGCTTACATTCTCTGGAGTTTCCGAAGAGATTTACACCAGTTATTGCTATACAGAGAAACACTCGCCCTAACTACTCGCTGACACTCTTCACCGTGTGTTCCATCCGACGAACAGTTTCGAAGGAAAACGTTAATTCATTTTTCGCCTGTAAGTAAATGTTTTTCTTTAAATAAACTCTTACGGCCCCATTGGATAGAGCGACCTAACAGCAATCAACTGAAATATTATGTTCAACGGCATGTGTTAGCAAGGGCAGCTAAATAAGAAAAATAGCTAGAACACAAGAAGCGACTTTGTACCTCTCTACCACCACAGCCGTGACAAGTAGGGCATGGCGAGTAAGTGCTTACCAAGTTGATAAGGACCTGAGATTACTAGAGACCACTGATTGTTTCTAAACATCTTATAACATAATAATTTATAGCAGATATTATCGTGTTAAAGGTACGGAAACTAGAACATCTAGCCGTTCTGAGAAACGCCTTGAAAGCCTTGACTGTAACGCAGTTGTTAACAACAAAAAGCACTGAAAGGTGAAAAGCAAACATATCTCAGCCGCGTATTCTGTGTCTTACTCGACCCGCCGCGCTTGGTGAATCGCGCTTCTCGAGGTTTGCTACTGTGAAGCTGCAGTGCTACTCAGTCGCTCTTGGAGTACTGGTGAACCGTCGTGTTTTGCTGCCACTTAAATCACCTACACTGACACCAAATACAGCAACTAAAAAATTTACTTCCGCCGATAGACCAACTGACCGTCTCTATCGATAATATTCGTGGCGTGAAGCAGGAGTTGGGCAGCTATCCCTGACGATGGCTCAGTCCACAGACTACAAAAATGTAATTGCCAACGGTTGCTGAAACACTAGAGAGAACCCGCCTCACGACTACTGGGAGAAACGGCCCATATACACAATTAACAAAGCATTATGAAATATACAGTAACGTCAGGGAGGTAAAAAATGGCCTGTTTGTAACATGTCACGTCAGATCCACCCAGGTCACGTTAGGAAAAAAGGGGAAAATAATATATAAAGTTTTTAAATTTTCGAAAGACTGTCAGGGGGTATATACTAGTAAGAAACAGAAAAGATCTTTCCCGTAGATGGTAGGCACCTCTTCACCTACCCCATAATTCAATATTATCTTTCACTAAAGTCTTCGGGAAGATTGTGTACGTACGAAGATAGGATCTAGGACCACAAAATTATCGTGCAAAGGAGGAACCTGCGTTTCCATAGCTACAATACTACTGGGTACGATGTACAGTGATATGCCAAAAATTATGAGTAAATGCTTTATAGCTTGTTCATCGGCCTTTTGTGTGTGTAAACTGCTGAGGTCATCCATCCTACTTAAAGTAGCTTATGCTAACAACTACACACACACCCATGCCCGAGGGAGAACTCGAACCTCCGACAGGAGTGGCCGCGCAATCCGTGATATAGCATCTCTAAACGCGAGGCCAATTCACGCAGCTGAAATACATCACTGATTCGGCATATCAGAGATCCGATAGTTTGTTGGTAGGTTTTTATAGATATGTGGCATGAGATGTCCACGCACAAGTTATGTAATTCTCGTAAAAAACGGGCCGCTGATTTGAGTACTCAGTGACAGCGCCCGGTAGCGACCCAGATGGGTTCTGTGGGTTTCACATCAAATGAACTTGGTTGCCGAGATATCAACATGAGTTCACTATAATGCTCCTCAAGGCACTGTAGCATGTGTCTGTCTCCGAGACATGGACTATTATACGCTGAAAAATGGCATTGCCGTCGGGGAAGTCATCAAGCAAGAAGGGATGCAGGTGCTTCGCAGCTGTCAGCGTGTCTTAGATTATTACAAAAGGTCCCATGCAAGCGCAGGGGAACGTCTCCCACAGCATGATACTGCTCCCACCACCCTGCGTCGGTGCGTTGCACATATCGGGCCCCTCTTCACCTCGTTGACGGCATTTATGGAGGAGACTATCGACGTAGTGTAGCAAAAATGTGATTCATCCCATCAGACGACAAGTTTCCATTGTTCGACCGTCGATCCCGTTGGTTCCGTGGCCACTGCAGTCGTAATTGACGATGTCGTTGCGTCAACATGTGAATATGTAGGGGTGGTCTGATGCGGAGCTACGAAACACTTGTGCGTGCACCAGCATTGTGCTCTTTTGGCAGCAGAGATGCTACAGATCACTATCTACCCTACTTTACAGAGTAAATAAGCCTCCGAACACCACGTTCTGTAAAGAGTCGCGGACGTCCACCCATTTGGAGCCTAGTGGTAGTTTCACTGTCCTTCTACCTCTTTTCGTATATGCTCACGACAGTAGCGTGCGAACTTTCGACCAGAGTCCGCAGCTCGTGGTCTTGCGGTTGCGTTCTCGCTCCTCGCGCAAGGGGTCCTGGGTTCGATTCCCGGCGGGGTCAGGGATTTACTCTGCCTCGAAATGACTTGTTGTGCGTCCTTCATCATTATTTCATCCTCACTCACTCGCAAGTCACCGTAGTGGCGTTAAAGAACTTGTGGAGCGACGGCCGAACCGCCCCGCGTGGGGTTTCGCGGCCGCCAATGCCATACGCTCATTATTATTCGACCAGCATTGGACACAGGTTCAGCCTAATAATAACCTACCCTTCGTCAAATTTGCTTCTCTGAGTGTTTTTTCCCATTTTCAGCCCATATCTTCGCTAGGGCGATCCCCTGTCGGTGTTTGATCCGGTTCCATACTTTCGTTACCGCGTCACATGATCGCAACACCACCAGGCTGCATCCAACGATGCGTTGGGTGTTGGTCGTAATGTTTCAGCTCATCAGTGTAAACAACACGTATACTCGTAAAATCTATGACTTCCTCTAGTTTAGTCTCTCCGAAGCTCCTTTAATACATCTACATCCGTAAGCCCCATCATGGTATGTGGCGAAGGGTATTTTGTACGAATCTGTCACGTCTTCTCTTTCCTTTTCCGGACGTTAATGTTTCTTTGGAAAAGCTATTCTTGGTAAGTCTACATCTGAGCTCAAATCGAACTAATTTCACGTTTATGGTCTTTCCGTGAGATATACAGCAGGTAGGAGAGAGCAATTTATTAGCTGACTCTTCTAGTAACGAACGCTGGCGGAATTTTAGCAGTTAACCATATCGTGGTGGAGTAAGGACCGCTGTTACTCAAGGTCGTTGAGAATCTTCTTGACACCTTGTCGCTTATTAAATGAACCGGTAATAAAACACACTGTTCTCTTTTTGGAAATTCTGTATTACGCTCATCAATCCTTTATGTTACGGTTAACAGACACACAAGCAGTATTCGGGGTTTTGTAAGCTACCTGTATTGTGGTTGGATTTCTGGGGAATCTTCCAATAAGTCTCTGCTTAGGTTTTGCCTTAGCTGCGGCTAGTAGAATCTGGTCGTTCCACTTTGACTCATTCCGTACAAATAATCATAGATATTTAATGGATATGTCTCCAGTGATAGTTCTGCAATCGTGTAATCGTATGAATACAATAATGATTCTTCCTTCCTGCAATCGAGTAATCGTATGAATACAATAATGATTCTTCCTTCCCAATTAGTGCACAATACACCGTGCTGTGTACGGAATAACAGGCCAGTAGCATCGATTTGAAGTTTTTCTGTCAAACTGAACACAGCGTGTCATTCTCAACAGAGAGAAGTCTTCAAAGGTGAAGGTAGTTCTTGCCCATCGCTAGGAAGCATTACACCAGCATCGCTTCCCACTTTGCTTTCTTACGGCCAGTCCCATCAATCACATCATTGCTCCATACAGTCCTATCTAAGCCGTATCGTACAACATTTTTGAACTTTGTTCATTGATATTAACCCTTTTCGATCCTGGATACGAATTTTTCATGTTGACAGCGCAAATAATCTGTAAAAGGCTTATTGGCTGTCTTGATAAGCTGAAATGTCATCCTTTCTTTATATTCCTAGAGTCAGCAGTATTCATTGATGCTGTAATGCCCTTATGATCACTCATTCCCTACTCCACGCTTAGTATAACAGTTCTGTCCCTTTCGTGAACCGGAGAGCTATGAGGTTGCCTTATTGAGTATCTGATTAGCTGCTCAAAGGAACTTTTGGATAACGTATTTAGAAAAATTTCATTTGATTCTATATAATATTGCCACCTTAATCAGTTGCTTCTGCCAGTCTATAGCAGGGCACTTTCAAAGGGTCACCTAATATTATAGCATGAATCGAAAATTTACTCGAAATCATCTCAAAAATTTCCGTAAAATGACCGGCCGTCAATGCAGGTCTACAAAGGCATTCGATGATCATGTCTGATCCTTCTGTAACCCGTAAGCAATACGCGTTATGAGTCTTTTGCTCACAGAAATTTTAAAACATTAGGCATTTTGTCAACAATGCCTACAGGTTTATCGTTCGGCCAGTAGCTGGGTTTTATGCGTACCCCGACCCGCACAAATTGTAGTCGTTGAGTCAGTACGCGGATGTCACTCGCAGAGGTGAGTTGGTTGGGATGGTCGTCGCCGTGCGGCATTTAGCTTGTCACGCGAGTGACCATGAAAGTATATATTTCGTTATTCATATTTTTTAAAATCTAATTTTTTGTGTGTTACTCTTGGTTCATTGTGTTTTCTTAATATTTACCAAGACTAAGTACATATGAAATGAGTAAACTAACATCATTCTGTATTTTTATTGATGGATAGACAAGAAGATAGATTTTTGACTTGCCTGGAAGAAGATGTGCATAGGGGCACACTTCAAAATCGGTCATCTACTGTACAGCAAGTTATTAAACGATTTACCAATGAAACTAAAGTTTCAGCCACCGGATAACCCTGTGGTATATGTGAAAGCTATCAAATACCAAATAGTCGGAGGACAAAAATTGCATGTATTCACTGTCAAAATGTTTTTATAATGAACGTGCTGTAATATTAAGTGATATGTACAAAGCTCGGATATATGACGAAGATAAAGTCGCCCAAGTAACATATTAAAAAATATTTGCTTTTTTCAGTTTTTTATTAGTGCATTAGAAGACGTAAATTTAATTGTCCTAAGATGATTATCGACAATATAGATACACTGATTATTTTGTACAGCAAATATTTTTTATGTAGTAAAACATGAGCGTTTAATTATAAAAATAACAAAACGATAAAAAATGTTCAAATGTGTGTGAGTTCCTAAGGGAATAAACTGCTGAGGACACTGGTCCCTAAACTTACACACTACTTAAACTAACTTCAACTAACTTACGCTAAGAACAAAACACACACACACACACACACACACCCATGTCCGAGGGAGGACTGGAACCTCCGGCGGGAACGGCCGCGCAATTCGTGACATACCGGGAAGCCAACTCGCGCGTCTGAAATACATCACCGATTCGGCATATCAGAGATCCGATAGTTTGTTGGTAGGTTTTTGGAGGTGTGTGGCATTAGATGTCCACGCACAGGTTATGGGAAGAAAAAAGGAACAAGTTCAAATTATTTCGCATTCGCGATCTGTATTAACCTCACTAGATACTACACAAGTTTTCCCTATAAGCATTCCTTCCTCGCTGAAATTTAACCTATCTTCTCTTACAAGGAAGGTTCGACAAAATCTCTCCGAGAAATGAGTGTTTTAACGTAAGTGCAGGTTGTGCTGTTGTATTTGAGCAGGAACAGCATCTGTCCAAGGGCCTCAATAAGCTTCAAATATCAGTCGTGGACACAATAGTGCTCTGTGTAGACCCGAGTGCATTTTGTAGGACGAAGTGAATACCAATGTCGGCAAATTGTTGGTTCAGATGGCTCTGAGCACTGTGGGACTCAACATCTGACATCATCACTCCCCTAGAACTACTTTAACCTAACCAACCGAAGGACATCACACACATCTATAAACGAGGCAGGATTTGAACATGCGACCGTAGCAGTCGCGCGGTTCCCAACTGAAGCGCCATAACCGTTCGGACACCGCGGCCGCCAGCAAATTGTTGGTGCTCGTGTGGTGGGAGCTTCCGTAACCAAGGTAGACTAAGTGTTTGAAGTACGAAGAGACAGACTATCGAATATTTAAACCGCGTACAGTGAAGCTGAGAAACTTCATCAGCTGATTCAGAAATCTGACGAAAGCATAAGTTCAAAATGGATCAAATGGCTCTGAGCACTATGGGACTTAACATCTGAAGTCATCAGTCCCCTAGAACTTAGAACTACTTGAACCTAACTAACCTAAGGACATCACACACATCCATGCCCGAGGCAGGATTCGAACCTGCGACCGTAGCGGTCGTGCGGTTCCAGACTGAAGCGCCTAGAACGGCTCCGCCACTCCGGCCGGCCAGTTCCATGGTGACTCCTGCAGCTGTCGTCCTCTTATCTTTTATCGCATCCCTCTTCAATGATCAATCGCCAAGAATACTTATGCTTTCGCTGCTACGGTCGCAGGTTCGAATCCTGCCTCGGGCATGGATGTGTGTGATGTCCTTAGGTTAGTTAGGTTCAAGTAGTTCTAAGTTCTAGGGGACTGATGACTTCAGATGTTAAGTCCCATAGTGCTCAGAGCCATTTGAACCATTTCACCATGGAGCTGCATCTAGTACTCGCGAACCCTGTCAGAACTAAAATAACACAAGGGGAGCTCCATAAACAAGGAACTGCAGGGCGAGCCGGAATTACAAAATCACTCATCGGTGATGCAAGTGGCAGTAACGTGAAAACGTGATGACGAAGCAGTAAAACCTCTGGAGAAATGAAACAAAGTCATTTGGTCGAATGTGCCTCGTTTCACATTTTTTCTAACTTCAGTTTGGATTCCGTAGAAATGTTGGAAGACGTGAGGAAATACTGACCCTACGACTTATCTTAAAAGATAGATTAAGGAAAGGCAAAAATACCTTTCTGGCATTTGTAGACTTAGAGAAAGCTTTTGACAATGTTGACTGGGACACTCTCTTGCAAATTCTGAAGGTGTCGGGGGTAAAATACAGGGAGCGAAAGGCTATTTACAATTTGTATAGAAACCAGATGGCAGTTATAAGAGTCGAGGGGCATGAAAGGGAAGCAGTGGTTGGGAAGGGAGTGAGACAGAGTTTAATCTATCCCCGATGTTATTCAACCTATATATTGAGCGAGCAGTGAAGGAAACAAAAGAGAAATTTGGAGTAGGAATTAAAATCCATGGAGATGAAATAAATACTTTGAGGTTTGTCGACGACATTGGAATTCTGTCAGAGACAGCTAAGACCTAGAAGGGCAGTTGAACGGATTGGACAGTGTCTTGAAAGAAGGATATAAGATGAACATCAACAAAAGTAAAACGACGATCATGGAATGTAGTCGAATTAAATCAGGTGGTGCTGAGGGAATTAGGTTAGGAGGAGAGACACTTACAGTACTAGATGAGTTTTGCTACTTGGGGAGCAAACTAACTGATTATGTTCGAAGTAGAGAGATATAAAATGTAAGCGTTCCTGAACTAGAGAAATAGTTTAGAAAAGAAGAGAATAGTAGCTTTCAGAATGTGGTGCTACATACGAATGCTGAAAATTAGATGCGTAGATCACATAACTAAAGATGAGATACTGTAAGAATAGGGGGGAAGAGGAATTTGTGGGACAACTTGACTAGAAGAAGGGATCGGTTGCTAGGACACGTTCTGAGGCAGAGAGGGATCTCCTATTTAGTATTAGAGGGCAGCATGGAGGGTAAAAATAGTAGAGGGAGATCAAGAGATCAATACACAAAGCAGATTCATAAGGATGTACGTTGCAGAAGTTACTTTGAGGTGAAGAAACTTGCACAGGACAGAATATGATGGAGAGCTACAGCAAGCCAGTCTCTGGACTGAAGACCACAAGAACAACTGGCCAAGTTTACATAGCAAGAGTGAAATACGGTTGGGGTACGGTGATGCTTTGGGCAGCCCATATTCCATGGGCCCCATGGTTACTCTGCAAGGTGACTTTACTGCCTAGGAGTACGTGACCATTTTGGTTGGTCACCACTATCCCATGATAGAATGTCTGCTCCGCAATGGTGATGCTACGTTCCAAGACGAAAAGGCCCCCGTTCACACAGCTCGCACCGCCCACAGCAGTTTTATGAGCACGAAGATGAATAGTCGCATATCCCCTAGCAACCGTCGCCACCAGTTCTCAATATAACCTAGCCTTTGTAGTATATTGTGAAGAGAACAATACACCTCTATCATCTGTTTCTGAACTTGGCACTACTTTGCAAGAAGAATGTTATAAGATTCTCTTGAAAACCATACAGGGCCTGTGTTTTTCCATTATAATATGACTGGAAGCAGTTTTGATTGCAAACTGCTTTCCTACATCGTGTTAGGCGTTGTGATGTGTTGTGTTTCTGGTGTTTCCATATTTTCGCTCACCCAGTGTACATACACTCCAGTTGGAACGAAGAATTTCTCTGCTATTAATATCTGACTTCAGCTAGTTTTCTGTCCGTAGTCCTATGTGAATAATAACTTCAGATAATACTCTGCCTACTAAAGTAAATTAAACACAGTAATTTATACGTGAACTGTACAAATCAATATTTCATTATACAGGTCAAACCTTATTTCATTAAGAACTATAAATGACGAATAAGATCCTATACTTGGATAAATACAAGCCTTTATTTAATTACCCGATCTTCGTAATTTCAACTGCAGCGGATCTTGTTCAGCGTGAATAATCCAAGTAACCGTTGTGGGTAGTCCGCTAGGGATGTATTATACCTCTGACAATGCTGAACTAGCGTTAAGATAAGACCGCACTAAGAAGAACTGCACTACAACAGAGACGCGTGGCACGACGCCACCAAATATTGTTTGTGTGAAATCGTGTACGACAGAACGCACTACACGGCAGCGGAACTTCGAAGTCGAGTACTGCGGGGGAAATTTGAGCAACCTGCCGCACCGAGCGGCGTCGTGTAGATCCATTGCCGCTGGTGCGGTGTAGCAAGTATCGCGACATTCCACTAGCACTTTGAGTGCAAATCGTAGCCCTTTTGACGTGCGAAACGGAAGTTGTTTACCAATATAGTGTTAGACGAGGGAAAGTTAATTGTATCTGTAAGAAGATATCCGGAGTTATATGACCTTCAAAATTACAGTTATATGAACAGTACCAGAAAAAGTAACATTTGAGAAAAAATTGGGAGTAAACCTGAGCCATCGCCGGCTCGCACTGATGCCGTTTTTCCTCACCATCGAGTGGCGCCTTGTTGCTCCCTCTATTGCTACCTGAAGGAGTTGCTCACTTTGCTCATTTGCCTCCATCAGTGGCAGCAGCAGCGTTTATCGATTCTAGTACTGCTGTACCACATTTGGTGTGACCGCTATATTTTCCGCGTGGTGGTGTCTGTGAGTGGTCGGTCGGTTGCGACAGAGCAGCGAGGAAGTCTCCGCGGCGTGTGATTTGGCCGGGGCCGCTGGCAGTGTGCACGTGCGGTCGGAGTTGTGAGGCGCTTGCTGCGAGATTTGCAAAGTTCGTCGCCCACCGAACCTGGATACTGCAGTTGATTAATGAGATAACCTGTTGCGAAGCCTCAACTGCTGTGACACCTCTTCGTTCATTGCCTGTTATTGCTTCCTGGGCTCTTCCTGCAAGCAGCAATGTATGTTGTGCTGGAGTCAGCAAATTTTGCAGTCATCTTCTTGTAAGGTGTTTAACTATTGAAATGATCGTAACTTATTAGTGAAGTGCACCAGTGGTATCTTCTGCCTTGTGGCCATTAACGTTCCGGTGACCTGCTCTCGCGTTGGCGTAGTTTTCTGGCAGTGTGTTTTCCAAACCATGTTGATTTTGTCCAGCAGCAGTTCGACAGCTTGATGTTGTTCATCTTTTTTTTTTTTTTTACTTTGAGTGGTTATTGTGCCTTGACTGTGTTTAGATGCCCAATATCAAGACGTAGTGGGGCTGTGATCTTCGTGCTCGCTGATATTTTCGGTTGTCGAGCCGTTGGTTGGGGTGGAAAGGAATTGATTAGGTTGTTGGTTGATTCTTCAGCCGTCCCTAGGTTGTACTGCCGCCCAATTACACAGTGTTATGCTTGGCTGCCTGTCTCACCTAACCTGTTGTTAGAGTTTCCTCCCCAGACAGACCCTTGGAACACTTCTGAGTACCATTCTTCTGTTGTTTGGGATTGTGATTTCCTTTAGTCTCAACTATTGAGCGAGGCCTTCAGCCATGTATTAATTTAGTTGTTTTAGTGTTCACTATATGGCTTTCAGTTGAACCTTATGTGAAGTATTTTAAGATACAGCCTTCAGCCGCCTGAAAAAAAAAATCATTTGAAGATTTGAAAATTTTCTCTTCTATCTTAATTTTGTTACCCAGGCCTTAAGCCTTGAGTGGTTCTATGTTCAGTATGTGGCCTTCAGCCGAATTTATGTGAAATGCTTTAAGATAAGGCCTTCAGCCTACTTAAATTAAAATTTGAATGAGCTCTATTTTAAACTGCTGTGACATCTCTTCGTTCATTGCCTGTTATTGCTTCCTGGGCTCTTCCTGCAAGCAGCAATGTATGGTGTGCTGGAGTCAGCAAATTTTGCAGCCATCTTCTTGTAAGGTGTTTAACTATTGAAAGGATCGTAGCTTATTAGTGAAGTGCACCGGTGGTATCTTCTGCCTTGTGGCCATTAACGTTCCGGTGACCTGCTCTGGCGTTGGCGTAGTTTTCTGGCAGTGTGTTTTCCTCACCATGTTGATTTTATCCAGCAGCAGTTCGACAGCTTGATGTTGTTCATCTTCATTTTTTTACTTTGAGTGGTTATTGTGTATTGACTGTGATTAGATGCCCAATATCAAGAAGTAGTGGGGCTGTGATCTTCGTGCTCGCTGATATTTTCTGTTGTCGAGCCGTTGGTTGGGGTGGAAAGGAATTGATTAGGTTGTTGGTTGGTTCTTCAGCCATCCCTAGGTTGTACTGCCGCCCAATTACATAGTTTTATGCTTGGCTGCCTGTCTCACCTAACCTGTTGTTAGAGTTTCCTCCCCAGGCCGACCCTTGGAACACTTCTGAGCACCATTCTTCTGTTGTTTGGGATTGTGATTTCCTTTAGTCTCAAGTATTGTGCGAGGCCTTCAGCCATGTATTAACTTAGTTGTTTTAGTGTTCACTAAATGGCCTTCAGCGGAACCTTATGTGAAGTATTTTAAGATACAGCCTTCAGCCGCCTGAAAAAAAAAATCATTTGTAGATTTGAAAATTTTCTCTTTTATCTTAATTTTGTTACCCAGGCCTTAAGCCTTGAGTGGTTCTATGTTCAGTATGTGACCTTCAGCCGAATTTATGTGAAATCCTTTAAGATAAGGCCTTCAGCCTACTTAAATTAAAATTTGAATGGTCTTTATTTTAAAACCTTTTAAAATTTTCTGACTGGAGTTCTTGTTATCCAGGCTTTAATCCCTCAACCTATCTTGTAAGTAAGGCCTTCAGCTGTGTTTATTCCTTAAAGCAATGTTAATAACTTTAGTTCTGGCCTTCAGCCGTATTGTTTCCGTATTCTTTTAAGGGAATGTGTGACAAGTGCTTTCAGCAAATAAAGTTTGTATGTTCGTGCCACTAGCAGCAACTGATTTGGGCCCCTTTCCACAACTTGATCCCCTCTGTCCTGCGAAACCAGATTTCAAAACTAACACACGAATACCTAAAAATAACTTTTTTAAATTTAGTGCTACAGTCGGGAGGTCATTACCTTTGACGATTTGATGATTATTGTTTCAGTTTCTTACTACTTATTTTCTCGTCGATAGCATCCACTGTTTACCAAGTTTTGCTAGACCTAATAACTTTGCAGCGAAGTTAAATAATATTTGAATCTATCCCGTATCTGCTTCGAATCCTGCCTCGGCCATGGGCGTGTGTGATGTCCTTAGGTTAGTTAGGTTTAAGTAGTTCTAAGTTCTAGAGGACTGATGACTTCAGAAGTTATGACCCATAGCACTGTGTCATTTGAACTATTTGACCCCGTATCGGGATAGCATTATTTACGAAATTGTCTCCTATATGAGGAAGGTCTCGTAATTGTATCGCTTCAGTCACTTCATTGTCAAACAACACTGTATCTTGTCTTAGAAAACTGTGCAAGACACAAATGGAAAAAAAACCATGTTCTCTGTATGTTCCGGCTCTGAGCACTATGGGACTTAACTTCTGTGGTCATCAGTCCCCTAGAACTTAGAGTTACTTAAACCTAACTAACCTCAGGACATCAGACACATCCATGCCCGAGGCCGGATTCGAACCTGCGACCCTAGCGGTGGCGCGATTCCAGACTGTAGCGCCTAGAACCGCTCGCCACACCGGCCGGCTCTGTATGTTCCGGATTGAGACATATCTTACAATAGTAAATCCTCTATTTTTGGCACAGCATTCCAATGGCGTATTCGGAAACTTTACGGGCTCTGTTATGCATGTAAGCCTACAATTTGCCGATTGGTCATTTGATTGTGAACCAAGGAAAGGACTCAACAAACAGGTTTTTAACGGAAAAGTTCCGTCTGTTATACTCATTGCATTTGTTTCTAGTTTTATTTCTAAATTTGGCCATTGAAAGATCCCCGCATGGCTTTTTACTTCAAGTTCACTGCTGCAGTGTAGTTCCGTTCAGTGCGGTCTTATTTTCAAGTAAATTTCTCTGACTACCCTTTCATATCTCCATAGTATAGGTACTCTATCACTGTGGAGTTGTTTCTAGGTATGAAATTATCAATATCTGAGACGAAACTCCTATGTAGCACCCAGTCTGCTGTCATACATTTCTGTGGACGTGACCTCGCTAGTAGTAGTCAGACTAACTCTCGCAATGGTGTCATTGTTACAAACAAGAATGCGACTGGCTCCCCTCACGGCACACACGGGGGCAAGAGCTGTCACTTCCCATCGACTTCCTCCTCCATTTTGGCAAACTGAAGTCTGCAATGTTTCCAGTACACCTTTTTTCCATTCTGTTATTTCGTCACGGTTCGTCATACTGTTATAGTCTACACTCAGGAGTAGCCAAATATTTCCTCTGAGAGAACATTTTGAGAGTCCTGGTACTTTGATGGAACACCTAGTCTACTTTGAAGGTTAATTAAATTTTTAAACACGAGAAAAACATTTTATTCAGTGTTTACTTCATTTTATGTCATAACAAATAATGCAGAAAGCATCAACAAGTTAAAACAAGTTGTTATTGTTAAAAATGTCGAAAATGAGCTATCTTAACAGTTTTTTTGCAGAGAACTTACTTACTTCCCGCAGAAAACCAGTGTTTCGTGGACCACAGTTTGAGATATCCTGGTCCATATATTTTAGAATATTGTCAACGTAATTTGCAACATGTTTTACAATGTACTTATCAGCAGGAGGCCTACAGTGTAAGCTTTCTGTTCGTGCAGCACAAAGCACTGGCTTCTGTCGGTCCACAATCCATGACACACAGCTGCTTTGCATGTTACTGGTCCCATTCTCCACCCCATTTGATGTGCGGTGGTGGCAGTCTCTGGCATTGTCCTTATACACATAACCCAATGCATAATTACGCCTGTCGACATTGTCTCCTAGCACAAAGACTAGTGTTACGTCCAAAATTATTACAAAAGTCCTACATCTGTTACCTTAATGATTCCTAGTGCCTTAAAAGCTTTTCTTTTAATCTTCCTACCTCGAAACGTCCCTCGGAAAAGAAGCCAACAGTAAGTTTAAATAAGAAATAGATGAACTTATTTTAATGCGCCTCCAATATCACCAAAAATTATTAAAAAAATTCTATTGCCAAAACGGTGACATACCTGACACGGGCAATTACACAGGACAGCTCTTATAATAACTGTCCTATAGGACGTAGCTGCATTTCCGTAGTTCACTCAGAGATGAAAGCAAGCAGTAATCAAATATCTTGCACGAGAAACTGAAGGGGAAAATGTGCGCACCAAAATTACTATGGAGATCTCCTAGTGACATCTGAGCTATGAAGACATGTCTGATTTTAGATTATTTAGTAACCAAAGAGCGTGCGTTACTTGCATAACTGATATAAGCCACTTTCTGCTGGTACTGTGAGTCATCATCCAAAGGGGCATATTATCAGGCTCGTCCTTAAGTTGAGCTCCGAACGCACCTCGTGGAATCCTTTGGGAATCTGTGTTTTGGGTCATATTAAAATATTAATTTGCAGAAATTCCACTAATATCGTTGTAGAAGTGTATCAACAACTGAAAATAAGTTCAAAATTATTCGAAGGTGTTCTAAATGCTTCACAATACGTCATCTACGCTTCACAATAATGAACATAGGAGAAAGTCATTTTACTGAAACATTTATGTATAAAAGTTCTAACTCTATAGTCTCTTTTGTTCTTCCAACCAACTTTCAGTTCCTTGATGACGTATTTCACTTCTTCTTAGAAGGCGCCATGATTATTTCTTTCGGTGTGTTCCTTTTACGAGGCTGTGATGGAAAGTTATGGCTCTGAGCACTATGGGACTCAACTGCTGAGGTCATTAGTCCCCTAGAACTTAGAACTAGTTAAACCTAACTAACCTAAGGACATCACAAACATCCATGCCCGAGGCAGGATTCGAACCTGCGACCGTAGCGGTCTTGCGGTTCCAGACTGCAGCGCCTTTAACCGCATGGCCACTTCGTGGAAAGTTATGCCTCCGAAATTTTTCATATGAAAACTCTTAGAGCATTTTAAATAAAACAAACGCTGTTAACAGTCTACGTCTCTATTCTTCGTACCTGCAGATTCTCAATATGCAAGCAGTCACGCTGGGGACGATCACATTTCAACCAACTGGACACCTGTTTGTCGACACTGTCGCAGTAGAATGTTTGAATTCGTTGATTGAGTACCGCTTCATTATTGTCAAAGTAAAGTCGGCGATGGTGATCTTTAAGTTTTGGAAACAGATGAAAATCGGATCAGCCGGCCGGGGTGGCCGAGCGGTTCTAGGCGCTTCAGCCTGTAATCGCGCGACCGCTACGGTCACAGGTTAGAATCCTGCCTCGGGCATGGATGTGTGTGATGTTCAAATGGTTCAAATGGCTCTGAGCACTGTGGGACTTAAAGTCTGAGGTAATTAGTCCCCTAGAACTTAGAACTACTTAAACCTAACTAACCTAAGGACATCACACACATCCATGCCCGAGGCAGGATTCGAACCTGCGACCTTAGCGGTCACGCGGTTCCAGACTGAAGCGCCTAGAACCGCTCGCGACTCCGGCCGGCTGTGTGTGATGTCCTTACGTTAGTTAGTTTTAAGTTCTAGGGGACTGATGGCCTCAGATGTTAAGTCCCATAGTGCTCAGAGCCATTGGAACCATTTGAAAATCGCATCGGGCTAAGTCAGGACTGTATGGACCATGATCGATGAGATTGAACCCAAGGCATCGGATTGTTGCAGATGTTCGCAGCGCATGTGCGTGGTTCGCCGTTGTACTGCTGAAGTAGAGGATGCTCCAAGTGTTGATGAACTCTTCAAATTAGAAACTCGATTACAACACGCTGCTTCTCACGCACAGACATAGTTGTTACACACCGCCATGTTTAATGCCATAATTCAGTGTCCTCTAGCGGCAGACGGTTGGTACTGGTGTTGGCGAAGTGGGAAGTTAATCGAGTAATATGCTTGACTTGTAATGCCTCAATCGATATTGAGAATAGAATTTAAAAAATCGGAAGCACCACTTTCCAGCACGACCCCATACACACAAGCTACTCGATAGCTTCTTATATAATACATTCCTCCCTCATTGCCACTTTTCTGCTTCTCTCTACAACAAGTTACATGTCTTACCTACACGACGGTGTCTATGGTAACATTGTTTCAAATGGTTCAAATGGCTCTGAGCACTATGGGACTTAACATCTGAGGTCATCAGTCCCCTAGAACTCTGAACTGCTTAAACAAAAATGGTTCAAATGGCTCTGAGCACTATGGGACTTAAAATCTGTGGTCATCAGTCCCCTATAACTAAGAACTACTTAAACCTACCTAACCTAAGGACATCATACGCATCCATGCCCGAGGCAAGATTCGAAACTGCGACCGTAGCGGTCACGCGGGTCCAGACTGAAGCGCCGAGAACCGCTCGGCCACTCCGGCCGGCAACATTGTTTCGTTCCGTTTCCTAGATCTAATTTATAACGTATATTACATGTCCCTAAGTTTTTGACATCGTTTTACCGTACCATATTCACAGGAAGAAAAGTTACATTCTTTTCCATCGACATTGTGATTCTCAGGGAAAGCCATCTGCTAGAAAAATCTTTTATGTTAAGTATTACTAGGTGAACTGTTAGTCGCACATCTTTGGTTGCGTAGTAAGAACATACACTACTGGCCATTAAAATTGCTACACCAAGAAGAAATGCAGATGATAACCGGGTATTCATTGGACAGATATGTTATACTAGAACGCAATTTGGGTGCATACATCCTGAGAAATCAGTACCCATAAAAACCACCTCTGGCCGTAATAACGACCTTGATACGCCTGGGCATTGAGTCACACTGAGCTTGGATGGCGTGTACAGGTACAGCTGCCCATGCAGCTTCAACTCGATACCACAGTTCATCAAGAGTAGTGACTGGCGTATTGCGACGAGCCAGTTGCTCGGCCACCATTGACCAGACGTTTTCAGTTGGTGAGAGAGCTGGAGAATGTGCTGGCCAGGGCAGCAGTCCAACATTTTCTGTATCCAGAAAGGCCCGTACAGGACCTACAACATGCGGTCGTGCATTATCCTGCTGAAATGTAGGATTTCGCAGGGATAGAATGAAGGGTGGAGCCACGGGTCGTAACACATCTGAAATGTGACGTCCACTGTTCAAAGTGGCGACAATGCGAACAAGAGGTGGCCGAGACGTATAACCAATGGCACCCCATACCATCACGCTGGGTGATACGCCAGTATGGCGATGACGAATACACACTTCCAATGTGCGTTCACCGCGATGTGGCCAAACACGGATGCGACCGTCGTGATGCTGTAAACAGAACCTGAATTCATCCGAAAAAATGACGTTTTGCCATTCGTGCACCCAGGTTCATCGTTGAGTACACCATTGCAAGCGCTCCGGTCTGTGATGCAGCGTCAAGGGTAACCGCAGCCATGGTCTCCGAGCTGATAGTTGATGCTGCTGTAAACGTCGTCGAGTTGTTCGTGCGGATGGTTGTTGTCTTGCAAACGTCCCCATCTGTTGACTCAGGGATTGAAACGTGGCTGTCACCTCGACTGCTTGTTGTACGAGGCCGTTGGGATCCAGCACGGTGTTCAGTATTACCCTCCTGAACCCACCGATTCCATATTCTGCTAACATTCATTGAATCTCGACCAATGCGGGCAGCAATGTCGCGATACGATAAACCGCAATCGCGATAGGCTACAATCTGATCATTAGCAAAGTCGAAAACGTGACGGTACACATTTCTCCTCCTTACACGAAGCATCACAACAACGTTTCACCAGGCAACGCCGGTGAACTGCTGTTTGTGTATGAGAAATCGGTTGGAAACTTTCTTCATGTCAACACGTTGTAGGTGTCGCCACCGGAGCCAACCTTGTGTGAATGCTCTGAAAAGCTTATCATTTGCATATCACAGAATCTTCTTCCTGTCGGTTAAATTTCGCGTCTGTAGCTCATCATCTTCGTGGTGTAGCAATTTTAATGGCCAGTAATGTACTTGTACGTTGTACTCTGTGGCAGAGTCCTACTGACCAATCAGGGGGCAGAAAGGTTAAGATTTTAGTTAGGTCCGCCATACGGACTGTCAGACAAAACATCACTTCTCTTCCGCAGATTTCTGTGCCTAGTCCTGTGTCTCTCTACGTGCTGACGCAGCGAGCAGCTGAAACAGTCCATTTTTTTGAGCTTCTGTCCTAGCGAAGTGGTCGTTTGTAAGCGGCAGTATTGTGGAATTCATTGTGAGGGCATTGCTTGCTAGCGTGCTTTGGCGTAATTGTTACACGATTTTCAGCTCTGCAGACGTATCTTCTTCGTGACCACTCTGAACCTGCTGGTTCCTGTCGAAAGTTTTTTCCATGTACAAGGATTAATGTCGATCATCCATTGAGTCACACGTGGGTGTAGGTCATGGTTAAATATACTGTACCGCTTGTTGAGCATCATCGTGGTAATTTGAGGTTACATGGGCCTCCTTATCATTCTCTTTTTGATCATATGTGCCACTGTATTACCACATGGCTCCCTTGACACAAATGAAACATTGTTACGGAATTTATGTGCTTCTTTATTTAATAATATCCAAAACTTGTGTCGAAACCTCTTTTAATTACTATTCATTCAGAAGCCACAATTATTGTATTTTCCGTGCTTAATACTCATATTCTCCGTTATCCTTTGCCTACTTTCAAAACTGATACGAGCACAATTCACTGGATACTTTTTGCAGTCAGCGGAATCACTGTGATTATATACTGCCTTGCACGCACTTACTGCAAATATAAGTTGGAGCGCTGTGAAATTCGAGTAAATGAAACCATCTTGAATAACCTGAGGACGGTTTTTGTGATACTTGCTTCCTGCAAATAAATGGGAGACCATAAAGGGGATATTGAGTTACTTAACAGTGAATCTGCGTGTACATCGGCTATATTCACATTATTACTTTCAAGTTCACAATTAATTGCCTGGCAGAGGGCTCACCGAGCCACCTTCAAGCTATTCCTCTGCCGTTCCATTCTCGAACAACGTGCGGGAAAATCGGACTCTCAGATATTCCCGTGCTAGCTCTGATTTCTCTTATTTCATTATGATCATCATTTCTCCCTGTGTAAATTGTCATTAACAGAATATTTTTCGCTTTCAGATGAGAAAATTGATCATTGAAATTTCAAGAGAAGATCTCGCGGCAACGAAATTCGCCTTTTTCTTAATGATTGCCACCCTAATCCGCTTATATATCCATCACACTCACTCAACTATTTCCAAATAATACGAAGCAAGCTCCACTTCTTTGAACTTTTTCCATGTCCGTCAATCCTCTTTTATGCGGATCCCATACCGCGCAAGAATACTCCAGAAGAGGACGGAAAAACATGTATCTAGTCTCTTCAGCAGACCTGTTGCACTGTATAATCGTTCTACCAATAAATCGCAGTCTTTGGTTTGCTTTCTCCACAAAATTATCCTTGTGATTGTTAAATTTTAAACGTATGTGTTACTGTAACCACTAAGTATTTAGTTGGATTTGCTGCCGTTAGATTTGTGTGCTTTAACGAATAATCGAGATTTAGCAGATTTCTTTTACTACTCTTCTGGATGATTTCACACTTTTCCTTATTTGGAGGCTATTGTCACTTCTCGTACCATACAAATGTATCGTCTAAATAATTTTTCAACTGGTTTTGTTCATCTGATGATTTTACAAGAAGGTAAAGTACAGCATCACCCGTAAAGAGTTTAAAGGAGCTGCTCAGGTTGTCTTATAAATCGTTTATGTTGATCAGGAATTTTATAGGGCCTAAAACACTTCCTTGGGGAACGCCAGATATTACTACTGTTTTACTCAATGACATTCCGTCATTTCCTACGAACTGTGACCTTTTTGACGGGAAATCACGAATCCAGTTGCACATCTGAAACGATACGCCATAGGCACATAATTTAATTAGGAACGGTGTCAAAAACATTCCGTGAATATGGAATCAATTTGAGATCTCCTGTCGGTGGCACTCTTTACTGCATGAGAACAAGAATGACGTTTTCCGAATCAGTTTTGGCTGGTAGTCAACAAATCGTTTTCTTCAGAGGTAATTCGTAAGTTTGAACATAGTATTTATTCCGAAATCATATTGCAAATCGATATTAGTGATATTGGTCTGAATTTTAGCGGATTACTCCTGTTTCCCTTCTTAGGTATTGGTGTGACCCCCGCAACTTTCCAGTCTTAACGCTCGTATCTTTCTATGAGTGACTGGTTGTATACGTGGTTTGTCCGGAAAATACGTATAAAAGATGAATAATGTCTTTATGTTACAAGTTGCAGTCACCGGCAGGTGGGACAACTGCTGTAACCAATCCCATCAACGCTGAGTTCGAGTCAGAGCACTCTGCGTGAAGGTGGGAGTGTGCGGCAGCTTGTTGACAGTTCCCCTTTTTCACCTGCCGTCGGCTGATTGATGAACAGCGCGTCAACATCAAGTTTCTTGCAATGCTAGGCAAGAATGGCCGTGAGATTTTTGAGTGTTTGAAACAGGTTTACGGAGACAATTCTCTGAAGGAACCAACCGTGAACAAGTGGTTAAAAAGGTTCCGGGATGGCCGAGAAGAAGTGAACGATGACCCTCGCCCAGGACCCCCGTCGACATCGAGTTCCGATGCAAATGTTGAACGAATTGGGGCTTGTGTTTTTAAAGACCGTAGATTGACAGTCAGAATGATTGCTGACGTGCTGTCAATCCCCAAAACAATCGTTCACGAAATCCAGACACAAAAACTTGAAATGAAGAAATTGTGTGCGAAAATCGTACCGAAGCTCTTGACGCCAGAACAGAAAGCAAAGAGGGTTGAGTGCTATGAGGATTGGTCGCAAGCAGAGGAACGAGGGGACTTTCTCAACCAAGTTTTCACTGGACATGAGTCCTGGTTTTACGAATTCGATGTGGAGCTCAAATCTCAAAGCAAGGCATGGAAACTAGCAGGAGAACCGAGAACAAAAAAGTCGCGAAAATCAAGGTCCAATGTGAAGACAATGTTGATTGTTTTCTTTGATTCTAGGGGCATTGTTCACAAGGAATGTGTCCCTCCCGGCCAGAGAGTGAGGCCACTGAGGCTGAAGTTCTGGCACGTCTCAGAGCTCGTGTGTCCCGAGTTCGACGTGAGTTGGCAAAAGGGGCAGGTGGATCCTTCATCACGACAATGCGTCCGCTCAGACGTCGCTCGTTGTGCGCGAGTTTTTGGCCCGAAGCTCAATCACCGTGACAGACCACCCGCCTTATTCAGCCGATTTAGCCCCGTGTGACTTCTTCATGTTCCCGTAATGCAAAATGGTGCTTCGGGGCGGCACTTGGGAGATGTGGAAGCCATCAAGGAGGAAACGACACGGCAACTGAACAACATCACAACTGAAGACTTTCAGTAATGTTATCAACAGTGGAAACGGCGTTGGCAGAAGTGTATCACGTCTCAGGGCGAGTACTTTGAAGGAGACCATATTGTAATAACTGAATAATTGTAAAATAAAGTTATTATTCAACTTTTGCACGTATTTTCCGGACAAATCTCGTACGGTGCTAAGTTTGGAGGTATTGTATCAGTATACTCTGAAACGGAAGTGTCTGGTAAAATCTGGGCCGGAGGTCTTGCCTTTATTGAATGGTTTAAGTTGCTTCGCTGGACCGAAGATGTCTACTTCTAAGTTACTCATGTTGGCATTTGTTCTTAATTCGAATTCTAGAACATACGCTTAGTTCTTTTTTTCGGAAGTAGTTTCGGAAAACAGTGTTCAGTAACTCAGCTTTAACGGTACTGTCATTAGCAACATCACCATTGATACCGCACAGTGATTGCTTCTTGCTGCTGATGTTCTGTACTTACGATCAGAATCTCCTTGAGTTTTCCTCCAGATTTTGATGCACCGTTTCGTTGTGCAGACTATTAAAAGTTTCCCGTATTGAAAAACAAGCTAAATTTCAATCTTCTGTATAATTTTGCCTATCCTGGGGATTTTGGGTTATTTCTAATTCGGCATGCTTTTTTCGTTGCTTCTGGAACAGCACTCCGATATGATCTATGTACCATGAAGGATCAGTACCATCGCTAATTTATTAAGTACATATCCCTCGATTTCCGTTGATACTGTTCCATTGAATTCAGGCCATATCTGATTTCCGCTTACACGGGGTGAATATTAATAAAACCGACAAATTGCAGGGACGAATTCTTCACTGGAAATGGAGGAAAAAAGGTCCCTATGAACATGCATCGTTGCCACAGTAGATGGAGCTGACGAATGACAGTTCCTCTGACCACGTAGCGTGTGTTTCTTGTGTCTTGCAGGCTGTGTGACTGAGACAGAGTATTGTAAGCAGCACAATGGTCCGGTATTCAAGTCGAGGACAAGCCGGGATGGTGTTTGTGTACGACTAAGCCGACGAAATCGGTCGAGAGGCAGCGTGGCTACACCAAAACAAGTAAACTCATACACACCAACCAAATCACACGACATTTCAAGCTCTTATTGGGCATTTGTATGATCATGGGTCCTTTCAGACTGGGGGGGGGGGGGGGGGGGCGGTCGACTGCGCGTGCACCAGATTTGGAAGACCGGGTTCTGAGGATATTGAGACGAACTCTAGCGCAAGCTTCATTCAAGTGACCCACCAACATGGAGTAAGCCAACCCACGATAAGACGTTCGAACTCGCTCATTGCGTCCCATGGAGGCCACTTTGAACAACTGTTGTGACTTGGATGCGATGCAGCTTTGTTAGATGTTCGGGGCAATTCGTTGTCGTTTCGCGTACACGGTCCATTTCTGGATACAGGTTCATGGAACCACTTATCCTCCCTTTCCTGCTAGGAATACGTCCCTGAAGTGGGTTTAGTTAGCGTTCACTCTCTGTAGTTAGTCTGGAAGGACTGGAGACTGTGTATTAGGAAGGTGGCAATAAAATTTTTCTCTGCCTATTTAAATCTATTTTGCACTTATTGTTCGTAAGTTTGCGTCTTACAACGACCTTGAAGTAACTAATACTGTCTCCATTTTGGTGCTCCCAATTTTTTTAGAATTATTTGTTGCTAAGAAGTCAAGTATTATTTTGTATTCAATGGGTCCAAAGCAGACGCTTGAAAGACTTGATGGGCACTATTTGTTCGTGATGACCCCTGTCACACGATGTAAGTTCAAATGGTTCAAATGGCTCTGAGCACTACGGGACTTAATTTCTGAGGTCATCAGTCCCCTAGAACTTAGAACTACTTAAACCTAACTAACCTAAGGACATCAGACACATCCATGCTCGAGGCAGGATTCGAACCTGCGACCGAAGTGGTTGCGCGGTTCCAGACCGTAGCGCCTATAACCGCTCGGCCACTCCGACCGGCACACAATGTAAGTACTTAACTGCAAATGTATGCTGAAGCATCAGGGGAAATGGGTTAGACATCTCGTAGGAGACACATTCTGTATACATGGCGAGTCACTTAACAACTCTTTTATTTTGTGGACGGTTCCAGATAACGAAATGGATTTTGGCAATGATATTACCCTAAGGGACATGTTGCTTGGTGTATGATAAAGACTCCCAGCTCTTCTGTCGATCGTGATATTGACGCAAGTATGAATTTTTTAAGTGGAATTATATACTTTTCTTAACAGCATCCAAAAGCGCTTGAAAAACAAGTATATTGATATAATGTTATGAAAGGCTCTGAGAACTGTACTAAAATGGGAAAGCATGGTGGTGACAGCGAGCTATTGCGGTGTAAACACTGCTAAGCACAGCTCCGTCCGTCTTTGTATTTGCAAGACACTCATACTCTAGTAAGAACGACCTCATTTCTCTTACGGCCTACATACAGGGTCAGCCATGATTTTTGTATATATTCTGCAGCATTTTAAAGCTTATGGTGCACCACAGGGGCTTAGAGAAACCATTTCAAACGTCCACACATATCAAGGTTTTTATGAAAACAACTCGAGTTTCTTCACGTAGTTTTCCTGCAACCAACAGTTGCTGCTTACTTTTCACTGCTAAAACAGAAACGTCAGCTGTTCATACTGAGAAACTGCCCTAATCACATATAGAAGTAGATTAGTTTATTATCTTTCTTTGATTTTAATAATAATAATACCTGACCTGTCCTTACTTGGAGATGCCTCAATGCTCTTCAAAGTAAAATATCTGCTATTGGACAAATACGTCTATAGATATTACTCGAAACTGTAAGTAGACGGAATACGATTCACATAAACTATACATCTTATTCACAATGACTGACGACAAAATAATCCTAAGAAATTTTGGTCTTATGTCAAAGCGGTAGGTGGATCAAAACAAAATGTCCAGACACTGTGTGACCAAAATGGTACTGAAACAGAGGATGACAGACTAAAGGCCGAAATACTAAATGTGTTTTTCCAAAGTTGTTTCACAGAGGAAGATTGCACTGTAGTTCCTTCTCTAGATTGTCGCACAGATGACAAAATGGTAGATATCGAAATAGACGACAGAGGGATAGAGAAACAATTAAAATCGCTCAAAAGAGGAAAGGCCTCTGGACCTGATGGGATACCAGTTCAATTTTACACAGAGTACGCGAGGGAACTTGACCCCCTTCTTGCAGCGGTGTGCCGTAGGTCTCTAGAAGAGCGTAGCGTTCCAAAGGATTGGAAAAGGGCACAGGTCATCCCTGTTTTCAAGAAGGGACGTCGAGCAGATGTGCAGAACTATAGACCTATATCTCTAACGTCGATCAGTTGTAGAATTTTGGAACACGTATTGTGTTCGAGTATAATGACTTTTCTGGAGACTATAAATCTAACCTGTAGGAATCAGCATGGGTTTCGAAAAAGACGGTCATGTGGAACCCAGCTCGCGCTATTCGTCCACGAGACTCAGAGGGCCATAGATACGGGTTCGCAGATAGATGCCGTGTTTCTTGACTTCCGCAAGGCGTTCGATACAGTTCCCCACAGTCGTTTAATGAACAAAGTAAGAGCATATGGACTATCAGACCAACTGTGTGATTGGATTGAGGAGTTCCTAGATAACAGGACGCAGCATATCATTTGCAATGGAGAGAAGTCTTCCGAAGTAAGAGTGATTTCAGGTGTGCCGCAGGGGAGTGTCATAGGACCGTTGCTATTCACAATATACATAAATGACCTTGTGGATGACACCGGAAGTTCACTGAGGCTTTTTGCGGATGATGCTGTGGTGTATCGAGAGGTTGTAACAATGGAAAATTGTACTGAAATGCAGGAGGATCTGCAGCGAATTGACGCATGGTGCAGGGAATGGCAATTGAATATCAGTGTAGACAAGTGTAATGTTCTGCGAATACACAGAAAGATAGATCCTTTATCATTTAGCTACAAAATAGCAGGTCAGCAACTGGAAGCAGTTAATACCATAAATTATCTGGGAGTACGCATTAGGAGTGATTTAAAATGGAATGATCATATAATTTTGATCGTCGGTAAAGCAAATGCCAGACTGAGATTCATTGGAAGAATCCTAAGGAAATGCAATCCGAAAACAAAGGAAGTAGGTTACAGTACGCTTGTTCGCCCACTGCTTGAATACTGCTCAGCAGTGTGGGATCCGTACCAGGTAGGGTTGATAGAAGATATAGAGAAGATCCAACGGAGAGCAGCGCGCTTCGTTACAGGATCATTTAGTAATCGCGAAAGCGTTACGGAGATGATAGATAAACTGCAGTGGAAGACTCTGCAGGAGAGACGCTCAGTAGCTCGGTACGGGCTTTTGTCAAAGTTTCGAGAACATACCTTCACCGAAGAGTCAAGCAGTATATTGCTCCCTCCTACGTGTATCTCGCGAAGAGACCATGAGGATAAAATCAGAGAGATTAGAGCCCACACAGAGGCATACCGACAATCCTTATTTCCACGAACAGTACGAGACTGGAAAGAAGGGAGAACCGATAGAGGTACTCAGGGTACCCTCCGCCACACACCGTCAGGTGGCCTGCGGAGTATGGATGTAGATGTAGATGTAGATGTAGATATTACTCGAAATTGTGAGTAGACGGAATACTATTTACATAAACTAAACGTCTTATTCACAATGACTGACGACATGTCACCGAAAAAATGCATACTTTTTGTAACGAAATATAGTTTTAGAGTGGCTTGTGGATGTGTTCAAATTGTTTACTACCAAATGCAAGGTATATCTGAAATCGACGTTCGAGGGGTAGATAAAATGATGAAAGTATATTTGATGATACGGTGTTGCATGCGGTGACTATTAGACGGCGCATATCGTCTGGCGTAGTTGGGCATCGTGACACTGTTCTTGTTGTGGTCTTCAGTCCTGAGACTGGTTTGATGCAGCTCTCCATGCTACTCTATCCTGTGCAAGCTTCTTCATCTCCCAGTACCTACTGCAACCTGCATCCTTCTGAATCTGCTTAGTGTATTCATCTCTTGGTCTCCCTCTACGATTTTTACCCTCCACGCTGTCCTCCAATACTAAATTGGTGATCCCTCGATGTCTCAGAACATGTCCTACCACATTTCGAAAGCTTCTATTCTCATCTTGTCCAAACTATTTATCGCCCATGTTGCACTCCCATACATGGCTACACTCCATACAAATACTTTCAGAAACGACTTCCTGTCATTTAAATCTATACTCGATATTAACAAATTTTTCTTCTTCAGAAACGCTTTCCTTGCCATTGGCAGTCTACATTTTATATCCTCTCTACTTCGACCATCATTAGTTATTTTGCTCCCAAAATAGCAAAACTCATTTACTACTTTAAGTGTCTCATTTCCTAATCCAATTCTCTCAGCATCACCCGACCTACTTCGACTACATTCCATTATCCTCGTTTTGCTTTTGTTGATGTTCATCTTATACCCTCCATTCAAGACACTGTCCATTCCGTTCAACTGCTGTTCCAAGTCCTTTGCTGTCTCTGACACAATTACAATGTCATGGGCGAACCTCAAAGTTTTTATTTCTTGTCCATGGATTTTAATACCTACTCCGAACTTTTCTTTTGTTTCCTTTATTGCTTGCTCAATATGCAGATTGAATAACATCGGGGATAGGCTACAACCCTGTCTCACTCCATTCCCTACCACCGCTTCCCTTTCATGCCCCTCGACTCTTATAACTGCCATCTGATTTCTGTACGAATTGTAAATAGCCTTTCGCTCCCTGTACTTTACGCCTGCCACCTTCAGAATTTGAAAGAGAGTATTCCAGTCAACATTGTCAAAAGCTTTCTCTAAGTCTACAAATGCTAGAAACGTAGGTTTTTCCTTTTCTTAATCTTTCTTCTAAGATAAGTCGTAGTGTCAGTTTTACCTCACGTGTTCCCGGATTTCTACGGAATCCAAACCGATCTTCACCGAGGTCAGCTTCTACCAGTTTTTCCATTCACCTGTAAGGAATTCGTGTTAGTATTTTGCAGCTGTGACTTATTAAACTGATAGTTCGGTAATTTTCACATCTGTCAACACCTGCTTTCTTTGGGATTGGAATTATTATATTCTTGTTGAAGTCTGAGGGTATTTCGCCTGTCTCATACATCTTGCTCACCAGATAGTAGAGTTTTGTCAGGACTGGCTCTCTCAAGGCCGTCAGCAGTTCTAATGGAATGTTGTCCACTCCCGGGGCCTTGTTTCGACTCAGGTCTTTCAGTGCTCTGTCAAACTCTTCACACATTATCGTATCTCCCATTTCATCTTCATCTACATCCTCTTCCATTTCCATAATATTGTCCTAAAGTACATCGCCCTTGTATGGACCCTCTATATACTCCTTCCACTTTCTGCTTTCCCTTCTTTGCTTAGAACTGAGTTTCCATCTGAGCTCTTGATATTCGTACAAGTGGTTCTCTTTTCTCCAAAGGTCTAATTTTCCTGTAGGCAGTATCTATCTTAACCTTAGTGAGATAAGTCTCTACATCCTTACATTTGCCCTCTAGCCATTCCTGCTTAGCCATTAGGCACTTCCTGTCGATCTCATTTTGGAGACGTTTGTATTCCTTTTTGCCTGCTTCATTTACTGCATTTTTATATTTTCTCCTTTCATCAGTTAAATTCAATATTTCTTCTCTTACCCAAGGGTTTCTACTAGCCTTCGTCTTTTTATCTACTTGATCCTCTGCTGCCTTCACTATTTCATCCCTCAAAGCTACTCATTCTTCTTCTACTGTATTTCTTTCCCCAATTGCTGTCAATTGTTCCCTTATGCTCTCACTGAAACTCTGTACAACCTTTGGTTCTTTCAGTTTATCCAGGTCCCATCTCCTTAATTTCCCACCTTTTGGCAGTTTCTCCAGTTTTAATCTACCCTTCATAACCAATAGATTGTGGTCAGATTCCACATCTGCCTCTGGAATTGTCTTACAATTTAAAAGGTGGTTCCTAAACCTCTGTCTTACCATTATATAATCTATCTGATACCTTTCAGTATCTCCAGGGTTCTTCCATGTATACAACCTTCTTTCGTGATTCTTAAACCAAGTGTTAGCTACGATTAAGTTATGTTCTGTGCAAAATTCTACAAGGCGGCTTCCTCTTTCATTTCATCTCTTCCTTTTCCTACTACCGAGTTCCAGTCACCCATGACTATTAAATTTTCGTCTCCCTTCACTACCTGAATAATTTCTTTTATCTCATCATACATTTCATCAATTTCTTCGTCATCTGCAGAGCTAGTTGGCATGTAAACTAGTACTACTATAGTAGGCGTGGTCTTCGTGTCTATCTTGGCCACAATAATGCGTTCACTATGCTGTTTGCAGTAGCTTACCCGCACTCCTATTTTTTTATTCATTATTCAACCCACTCTTGCATTACGCCTGTTTGATTTTGTGTTTATAACCCTGTATTCACCTGACCAAAAATCTTGTTCCTCCTGCCACCGAACTTGACTAATTCCCACTATATCTAACTTTAACCTATCCATTTCCCTTCTAAATTTTCTAATCTACCGGCCCGATTAAGGGATCTGGCATTCCACGCTCCGAACTGTAGAACGCCAGTTTTCTTTCTTCTGATAACAACGTCCTCTTGAGTAGACCCCGCCCGGAGATCCGAATAGGGGTCTATTTTACCTCAGGAATATTTTACTCATGAGGGCGCCATCATCATTTAATCATACAGTAAAGCTACATGCTCTCGGGAAAAATTACGGCTGTAGTTTCCCCTTGCTTTCAGCCGTTCGCAGTACCAGAACAGCACGGCCATTTCGGTTAATGTTACAAGGCCAGATCAGTCAATCATCCAGACTGTTGCCCTGCAACTACTGAAAAGGCTGCTGCCCCTCTTCAGGAACCACACGTTTGTCTGGCCTCTCAACAAATACCCCTCCGTTGTGGTTGAACCTTTGGTACGGCTATCTGTATCGTTGAGGCACGCAAGCCTACCCACCAACGGCAAGGTCCATGGATCTATTAATATTTCTCACAAAAAGAAATCAAGGATCAGGGGACCTGGCCGGCCATTTTACTGAAGAATTCCCTCTTTTCCAACAGTCAAACAAATTTTGATTCACTATTTGCTTTACAACACGAA
Organism: Schistocerca americana; assembly: GCF_021461395.2. Lineage (NCBI taxonomy): Eukaryota > Metazoa > Arthropoda > Insecta > Orthoptera > Acrididae > Schistocerca > Schistocerca americana. The sequence goes on from NC_060120.1 coordinate 49,611,919, forward strand.
AAGATTAAGTTGGGCAATTTGTCCTGTTGGAGCCTCATGGGCTTGTCCAGTAGTACGTCTTCTAGACGCATAAGTAAAATGTTCGTAAGAATATGTGCACACATATTTCCATTTAACACCCATGGAATAAAATAACGTCCCACAGTAGTATTTCCTACAATGCCCCATCAAATGTTAACGCAGCATGGTCCTTGTCGTTGTATCCACGGTTGCCAGATATGCCGTTATAGGTTGGATTGTCCCTAATTTCCAATTCATAACTCGACTCTCGATTAAACTTTCTCGGTATAGGTAAAAATCCCGATAAAAAAATGAATGTCATATAATATTATCGTCATCTCTTAAAATTCTTCATTGTGGGTTACAGCCGTTGTTTTCGACTAGTGTGTGAGAAGTCTATCACAACAGTGCTTAATCACTCTGTTCAAGAAGCGTTGTGCAGTTTCCTCCCTCTGTGGTAGCCTCAATTGTCAATAAAAAATGAGCACACCAAATCATTCAAAAGAGAAACGACCGATTACTTGCAGCGTGGTATGGACTATCTGGACAAATGATTTGACTTTTAAGAGAGAATGTACAAAGATTTCAAACCATGTTCAGTAACCGACAAATAGTGTTCAGTTTGTAGGTATGAAAATTGTGCAGACGAGGATTTGATGCTCGAAGAACGTTTTTAAGTTGAAGTATGACGATATATGGATGAATTTTTTTCGTTGTTCTGAAAACTGCGAATACTTGTTCTTAAGTTGTCGGTTTCGTGTTTCCTGTACCTCATTCCAATATTACTCCACTAAGAACTCTCAATTTAGTGAAGAATACTTAACGAATTGAGACTAAATTAGAAGCTGAATTAATTGTGAAGATGAATTACTCAATTACATGCCTGCAGTTTCGTTGTGTTCTAGACGGGAAAGAAGGGAAGGTCCTACTGAGGAGCGGGAGGAAATATCAATAAGGTAAAATGCAGTGTTTTCTTATTTTGTGTTTGAATTTTAAGCCTAGTGTTTTGTCTATGTTTTCCAGGAAATACAGCTTTTGTTACGATAAACTTTGGCTGCCCTGGTTATATTTGAAGAAGGCAGCGTGGATTTCCATCTGCCTATCAGTACATGGTACGTAAATTTATGTTGCTGTGGGCCGTAAACCTTGCTTCGTCGGTAAAGAGCACGTGATGGGAATACTTAGTGTCGACTCCCAGGTGCTGCAGAACAAATCCACAAAATACTATACTACGTCTGAAACTACGTCCTCAGATTACCTGATGCAGTGACAAATGATAAGAGTGCTGTCTAGGTCGATGCACAACGCGAATGACACTCATGTAGCTGATTCCACCTTGCTTCTGCAGCGCAGGCAAATAAACGGTCTAAATGCTTGATAAAACAACGTAGGCCGGCATGAGCGTGTTTACAACACAATAGTCGATTCAACAGACTCGCCTTTCAGTTTTAGAATATGTCTCACTTTGTTTTGACAATAGTTCCAACCTCAAAATTAACAAGCATAATATCACTGTATTCATCTTTTCAAGCGCTTTTGGATTCCGTTAAAAAAAGTGTATCATTCCGTTTATAAATCATACTTTTTTCAATATCTCTATCGATTCAACGGTTAAGACTCTTTCTCACACATCAAAACAGTACCATATAGCACTTTGCCGAATATTTCGTTTTAATATCAGGAACCATTTATGAAATAAAAGTAGCGCAATGACGTTAATTTTATCATGATTAGTATTTTGAAGGGGCTTGTTAGCGATATGAAAAAGAGTGAAGCTTTCTGTTGCGTTATAAATTCACTAAACAAGATAACACGTGAGTTAGGGTCTCTTAAAATTTTCTCATACTATGAAAATTATCAGCGATTATTGTTGCCCGGTATAAGTTCTGTAGTAATAATTAATTTTAATTCCTTACCATTTCCAGTAAAGAAATGTATATACCAATGCTTTATATATTTTAAACTGGGCAGGCAATACAGCAGCACTCGCAGATGATAACTCTGGTCGCAAACTGCAATTAAATTCTAACTTCTTTCAATGTATTAGCACATTGTAGAAGAAACTAGATCTATAGGAGTTCGCTGCAGCGTAAGGAAATGATTTGATTTATGTTGTATGGGAGCACAGAGTGATCTAACTGAATCAGAGTTGTTGGTCGTATTTGGAAAATGCGACGTTCTTCCAGTTTATATCATGGGATACAATAACGAGCCAGAGATATTTCCTTCGTAAATATTGGCATCGGAATTCGTACCACGCGAGCGCTCAACGCTGAAATGAATATCGCTTTCGCAATAATCCCACGAGAGCATCACAATTGTATCTGAAATTTCAGAGATTAATATAAGACGGATGTCGCTTAACTTTCTAATAGAATTCAATCTGATAAAGATTGAAAATACTTGGCAAAAACTGTTTGGTATCCGCATTGATCTGCACAAACAGAAAATGACAACTCCCATTTTCTCTCAGACTTACAGTGGTAACTGCTGAATATACGTGCATTGCGTTACATCACTTCATTGTTGCTTTCAACTGTCAATTATTTGTTATGTAGAAATTAAAGTCAACAATGTAATATAATTTACATGAAGTATTAATTCCACCGTCAATTTCAGAGTGGTAACAATCTAAATTCGCAGTACATAACATTCAGTGCTTTCCGTAAGCAGTAATGTAATTCCATACACCTTGTCAGTAAAAAAATTTTAAATCTGTGTTTATAAAAAAGGTGAGAAAAATTAAAATGATGGTCATAAATATATAGGTGTTCTTCATATGGTCCCCCTTCTTCACTCAAGTAAAACGCTCCGAACACGCATGCAATCATGTGAAATTGTCAGATAAGTCCTTCTGCGGTATGTTACTCAACTTTCGTATTACATTCGCACTTTTTCGACCTTCGCGAGCTAACAGCCCCATTCCTCACATCCTCGTCTTGTGACGTGTTTGTATTGATAGTACCGATTAAATCGTGTTTAAATTTTCTAGAAAAATATTGATCGCTTCTTTTCATTTCAACCAAGCCGAAGGAGGCATCGGAGCGTCATTTTTGTTTTGCGTGGGACATAGTTCGGACACATTTTTCTCCTCTTCAAAATATTTGAGAAAATTAGAATCTATTATTTACAATAGTTATTTCAAATTATCACGTTAGTTACTGCACTGACTTCTCTTGTACGCAAGGAATAAAATCCGTCTATGAACTATTTGGACGGATATTGTATGCTCGGAATTACTTCCATTTTCCATATTAATGAAACAACGATACCAATGACTGGAATTCATTATTATTAATAAAAACTTGTCTATAATCAAGAAAAAGCAGTTTGCTTCAACCAATGATTTCTGCACAAAAAAAATTTTGTCTGATTTCAGTGCCCAGCACCAGGGTTTAACCTCAGTCTGTCTCTTAAGTGAATAAATGAGAAATTCATACGATAGACGTGAATAATAATTGAAACGAAGAGAAACAATTTAGAAAAAGTGGTGTAGAACTGCTGTTCGTCAGGCTTTCTTGCAAATTATTTTGTCAGCTGATCTGGTTTTTCTCGGCATGTGTTCCTAACGATCTACTTAGGTTTTCATTCTTCCTGAGACTTAGCGATGTTCTCCAAGTTTGAATCACCGCTAGTAATTTTTGACGCGTCATAAGTGCAGAAAAATAGGGTGAATAACCGAACTGGACTTCTGGAAATCTTCCCTGTGCCAGTTATGTCGCCGCGTCGTAACGGATCAAATAAACTGTACTTCAAATGAAGGAATAGGAGTTATGATCTCTTGCTTATTAATATGCAGATATATATAGTGCACTGACTTTAATTTTCTGTAATTCGATGTGGAGATCTCTTTAAATATTGCAAAATGTAAGTCTACCCACAAGCTTTTCCGTTTTCGCATATTGTAGATGCCTCCTCTAGATGGCTAGAAAAGCCGCGTTTTAGTCTACACCGTTCAGTTCTGTCTGTAATCCCCCTCCAGCTGCGTGTGCGAGTGAACGTGAACAACAGAGACAGCTAGAGTAGTCTTTCTGGTGTTCCACGTACTCGCGCGGCTCACAACTTGGTGCGCACAATGAGCTTTGTATTGTTCTCGCCTGCTGCTGTGCTGCGGCGTTACTCGTGGGCAATTCTCTCCACACTGAGGTTTTCAGACGTCTGTGATATTTACAGAGGTCTGCTACAAGAACTGCTTGTTCATAGGCTTGCTCTGTTCATCATACACTTTTTGCTCCAATAACCTGATGCCCTTCTCTCCACTGACTCTATGAGTACACGATTTCCGAATTGGGAAGCCGCCAAGTACCTTTAACTAAGACAGCATTAGGTAAATTTAGTAACGGAAATAGGTTTTTCGGTCTTAATGGTGAGAGAACAATGGACCGCAACCAGTGTGGATAATTGGTTGTGGTTGTTGTTTTCTTATGCGCAAAACATAAAAATTATAAACCAATGTAAGCGGAAAAAATGATGTTATGTCGTGCTTTCGTAACTGCTTAGTTCTCCTTGCTACTGATGTTATACAGAAAGTCAACGATATTTCGGCGGATCTCGAGGTTTCATGATGTGGCGCCAGCTCCAGGTAACTTTCACTGTAGTGCAGTCTGCTGAAAATATGATATCAATTATTTTTTACATACGTGTTCTTTAAATTACTAGCTCAAAACAAGCGAATGGCGCCGTAGTTCCTTCCGAAAATGGCACAGTCGATTCGATACCAAAACTCCTACTCTTGTTACTGATGCTCTGACCTTCAACATATGCAAGAAAATGCGTGGCTTCTGTTTTAGCTATAATACGCTTGCAAACACAGACCAACTTCGTAGTAAAATCGAAATGGCCTTCAACTCTACGATGTATGTATATTCCTCACCGTTGATGGGATGCAGTGAATTAAGTCATATGATTATTAAGGTAAAAGAAGAAGTTGCCTCAGACTACGGTTGGTTTGTTAGAAGACTAATGCAGCTTAAGTTGGAGCAAATTATTTACCTCTTTCAATAAATGAAGTGCCTTGTCATGGAACGCACGTCTAGAATTGATAGGGAGTTAGTGGGTGTATAAATTTATTATACAGTATGTATGTTAAACTACAGACACAAATTAAGTCTTTGAAGTAATTTCAATTACAGGTTTCAATTACATGCCAATCGTTAAACATAACGACGCTACCAAACAGCAAGCGGATTTTTGTATTTTATGCATACATACACACTGCGCGGAAAAAATGGTACACCCTTTAGACGCTTCATGTTCCATTTCTTGTTGCAACATTGTACGTGGAGTACATGAAATACAGTCAGAGAGCGTCCCTTTAGTATGCCATAGTGCCAGTAGTGCTAGTGTTTGTTTTCAATACAGTCCAGAGACAGGTAGTGCTATTTTCATTGGCTTCTACAAGAAGTGGCTAGCAACCACAGTTTAGTCAACAATCAGCCTCCTTTCGTGAATTAGCAGTCTAGTTAAAAGTTGATTAACTCTCTATAGTAAATTGATTTACTAGTATGGATAGGGTGTGTGACTGCTATGTACGGACGCAGGAGGAGCTGGCCACTGTTCGCGAACAGCTGAACGTGTTGATGGTCGCGGTCAGCCGTCTTGAGGCTGCTGCCTCGGAGTGTAGCGGCAGTGGGGAGTCTGGTGCGTCGTATGGTACACCCCAGGTGTTACATGCTTCACCCACTGTCCCTGCTGTCGAGACATCTTCGCGGGTACCGGGCGCGGCTGGTGCGTCGCATGGTACACCCCAGGTGTTACATGCTTCACTCACTGTCCCTGCTGTCGAGACATCTTCGCGGGTACCGGGCGCGTTTGGTCCACCCTCTCCCCAATGGGAGTGGCGGGTTCAGCGGCGTTCGCGGCGCACGAGGCGGAGGGTCAATGTGGAGGCTGGCCGTGTGGCATCGCCCGCTCTGCCTGTGAGTGGACATGTGGCCGCTCCTTCAGAAGGTCCGAGCAGGCACACGGGGGGGGGGGGGGGTTTATTAGTTATTGGGAGCTCCAACGTTAGGCGGGTGATGGAGCCCCATAGGGAAATAGCGGAAAGGTCGGGGAAGAAGCCCAGTGTTCACTCTGTCTGCTTGCTGGGGGTTCTCATCCGAGATGTGGAGGAGGCCCTGCCGGCGGCGATAGAGAGCACTGGGAGAACAAGACTGCAAATTGTTGCTCATGTCGGCACAAACTACTCCTGCCGTCTGGGTTCAGAGGTCATCCTCAGTTCGTACAGGCGGTTGGCGAATTTGGTGAAGGCGGAAAGCCTCGCTCGAGGGGTGGAATCAAAGCTAACCATTTGTAGTATCGTTCCCAGAACCGATCGCGGTCCTCTGGTTTGAAGCCGAGTGGAAGGCTTAAACCAGAGGCTCAGACGATTCTGCGGAGATCTGGGCTGCAAATTTCTTGACCTCCGCTATCGGGTGGGGAAATGTAGGGTGCCCCTGAATAGGTCAGACGTGCACTACACGCCGGAAGCGGCTACATGGGTAGCGGAGTACGTGTGGAGTGCACATGTGGGTTTTTTAGGTTAGAGAATTCCCTCCCTAGGCCCGACAAGACGCCTCATGAGATATGGCAAGGAATAACAATATTAATGTGCTAATAGTAAACTGCAGGAGCGTCTATAGAAAGGTCCCAGAACTGCTCTCATTAATAAACGGTCACAACGCCCATATGGTACTAGGGACAGAAAGTTGGCTGAAACCAGACGTAAACAGGAAAGAAATCCTAAACTCAGATTGGAATGTATACCGCAGAGACAGGCTGAACAGTGAAGGGGGATGCGTGTTTACCGCGATAAGAAGTGCAATCGTATCGAAGGAAATTGACGGAGATCTGAAATGTGAAATAATTTGGGTGAAGGTCACGGTTGAAGCAGGCTCAGACATGGTAATTGGATGTCTCTATAGGCCCCCTGGCTCAGCAGCTGTTGTGGCTGAGCACCTGAAGGATAATTTGGATAATATTTCGAGTAGATTTCCCCACCATGGGTGGAGTGTTAATTTGCCGGATATAGACTGGGAGACTCAAACGTTCATAACGGGTGGCAGGGACAAAGAATCCAGTGAAATTTTTTAAAGTGCTTTATCTGAAAACGAGCTTGAGCCGTTAAACAGAGAAACGACTCGTGGCGATAACATATTAGACCTTCTGGTGACAAACAGACCCGAACTACTTGAAACAGTTAACGCAGACCAGGGAATCAGCGATCATGAAGCGGTTACTGCATCGATGATTTCAGTCGTAAATAGAAATATTAAAAAAGGTAGGAAGATTTTTCTGTTTAGCAAAATTGACAAAAAGCAGATTACAGAGTACCTGACGGCTCAACACAAAAATTTTGTCTCAAGTACAGAGAGTGTTGAGGATCAGTGGACAAAGTTCAAAACCATCGTACAATATGCGCTAGATGAGTATGTGCCAAGCAAGATCGTAAGAGATGGAAAGGAGCCACCGTGGTACAACAACCGAGTTAGGAAACTGCTGCGGAAGCAAAGGGAACTTCACAGCAAACATAAACATAGCCAAAGCCTTGCAGACAAACAAAAACTATGCGAAGGGAAATGTAGTGTGAGGAGGGCTATGCGAGAGGCGTTCAATGAATTCGAAAGTAAAGTTCTACACACTGACTTGGCAGAAAATCCTAAGAAATTTTGGCCTTATGTCAAAGCGGTAGGTGGATCAAAAAAAAAAAAATGTTCAGACACTCTGTGACCAAGATAATACTGAAACAGAGGATGAAAGACTGAAGGCCGAAATACTAAATGTCTTTTTCCAGAGCTGTTTCACAGAGGAAGACTGCACTGTAGTTCCTTCTCTTGATTGTCGCACAGATGACAAAATGGTAGATATCGAAATTGACGATAGAGGGATAGAGAAACAATTAAAATCGCTCAAAAGAGAAAAGGCCGCTGGACCTGATGGGATACCAGTTCGATTTTACACCGACTACGTGAAGGAACTTGCCCCCCTTCTCGCAGCGGTGTACCGTAGGTCTCTAGAAGAGCGTAGCGTTCCAAGGGATTGGAAAAGGGCACAGATCATCCCCGTTTTCAAGATGGGACGTCGAACACATGTGCAGAACTATAGACCTATATCTCTAACGTCGATCAGTTGTACAATTTTGGAACGCGTATTATGTTCGAGTATAATGACTTTTCTGGAGACTATAAATCTACCCTGTAGGAATCGGCATGGGTTTCGAAAAAGACAGTCGTGTGAAACCCTGCTAGTGCTCTTCGTCCACGAGACTCAGAGGGCCATAGATACGGGTTCCCAGGTAGATGCCGTGTTTCTTGACAGTTCCCCACAGTCGTTTAATGAACAAAGTAAGAGCATATGGACTATCAGACCAATTGTGTGATTGGATTGAAGAGTTCCTAGATAACAGAACACAGCATGTCATTCTCAATGGAGAGAAGTCTTCCGAAGTAAGAGTGATTTCAGGTGTGCCGCAGGGGAGTGTCATAGGACCGTTGCTATTCGCAATATACATAAATGACCTTGTGGATGACATCGGAAGTTCACTGAGGCTTTTTGCAGATAATGCTATGGTGTATCGAGAGGTTGCAACAATGGAAAATTGTACTTCAATGCAGGAGGATCTGCAGCGAATTGATGCATGGTGCAGGGAATGGCAATTGAATCTGAATGTAGACAAGTGTAATGTGCTGCGAATACACAGAAAAATAGTTCCCTTATCATTTAGCTACAAAATAGCAGGTCAGCAACTGGAAGCAGTTAATTCCATAAATTATCTGGGAGTATGCATTAGGAGTGATTTAAAATGGAATGATCATATAAAGTTGATCGTCGGTAAAGCAGATGCCAGACTGAGATTCATTGGAAGAATCCTAAGGAAATGCAATCCGAAACAAAGGAAGTAGGTTACAGTACGCTTGTTCGCCCACTGCTTGAATACTGCTCATCAGTGTGGGATCAGTACAAGATAGGGTTGATAGAAGAGATACAGAAGATCCAACGGAGAGCAGCGCGCTTCGTTACAGGAACAACAACACTCCAGGCCATAAGGCCTGGGGTGGGGCAGAGGTGTGTTGGACGAATGCACTCCAAGAGGCAGCGCTTGCCAGATCTCTGCCGTAGGTGCAAACGACCATCACTTGCTTGCACCAGTCAAGGAGCACACGTCACTGCTGTGGCGTGAGCGGAGGACGAGTTAGACGTGTGTGTGCCCGTAGTGCCATTGCTAATAAACGATTTCCATCAGTCCGTGTTGAATCATCTGGGCCCCATAAGCCGTCTTATCAGTGCTACGGTAGCTGTACAATACAACGATGCTGAGGGGCATCTGTGCTGAGTGGACATCCACAACCTCGTCTGAGAAAGTTCAAGTGACCACTGCTATCAGTGTGGCCGTGCGGTTCTAGGCGCTTCAGTCTGGAACAGCGCGACCGCTACGGTCGCAGGTTCGAATCCTGCCTCGGGCATGGGTGTGTGTGATGTCCTTAGGTTAGTTAGGTTTAACTAGTTCTAAGTTCTAGGGCACTGAAGACCTCAGATGTTAAGTCCTGTAGTGCTCAGAGCCATTTGAACCATTTTGAACCACTGCTATCAGCATCTTTGCACAGCTGACGCAGCATGTGCAACCCGTATGACAAATCTCCATAAGGTCGAACCCAGCACTCTGAAAATTACAATTGGAGTCCTTTCAAACTCAATCGGCTTTGGTAAACCCGATTGCGTCTCCGTCCCATGGTTACCTGTTTGCTTCACAAGTCTGCACCGCACTGATACGTCTGGCTCTGAGCACTCCCTATTGAATAGTAGACACAGATAACATTCTGGCACTACACTATCTATTGGCGGACGACATTGGAGCCATTATCAGCACACCTACTATTCCGCAGGTAGCATTTGCCGTCGTCGGATCAAAGTCGACGTCGGCTTTGCAGGTGCCATAATTTTCTTTTCCAGTGGTATATATACCATCCATCAAAAATCAAGTTCCTCTTTCTAAGTGTAGTAGTTTTGCTTTCCGGCAGGTTCCCAAAAATTTGAGGAGAAAATCGACTGCCATTTTCGAGTGTCTTTTATATCATAGGGAAAGTTCACTTTCCTTTGATAGCCAGCGTGGCTCTGTGTTAGAATGTTCGCGTACCACTTGGGCAGCACATTTTCGATTCCCGGGAGTGATATATTTTTAAGGAAAAGTACTTGTTCCATAAGCATTTCCATATAGAGATCAGTAATTAAGATTTTGTATTTGCAATGAAAACTAAATTCTCGTGTGCGGTACGTAATTAGTAATAAGAAGACGTGCAATTTTCATAAGAATGACAGTTATATATTTGTGAATTATGATACATTTGATGAACTTCATTTTTAAATTACGTAGGTATCCAAACAAGGGATAAAAGGGAAATGCTATAAATAACTTAGATATTCCAAAAACGGGAAGAACAAAGAAGTAATGACCTAAACACGATTCGAAACACCGTTTGCAGTCTCCATCTTTATGTATTTTATGCTTCACGGAAATGCTCGTAGAACCTATACTTAAAAATCCGCACTAGTTGCTAATGGAAGTTAGGACCCTTATGTGGGAGTTGAGCAATCTTCCACACAGCCACGCTGCCTGTCTAATAAAATGGACATTATTTTGCGGTTTACAAACACTCAAAAACCTCAAAGTTGATTTGATCGAGAATTTTTGATAGTTGCAGGGAGCTGCTATTGTTGATTGATATTTTAGTTCAGAACTTCATGTACCATAAAAGTAAAAAATATATATAGCGCATATAATTCCGATTGCCACATGGTCTCCTTGTAAGATGTATCTCGATGTACTAAGGATTATACATAAAAGAAAAAAGAAAAAGGAAAACAAAAGAAAAGAAGAAACAAGCATCTATGAAAAATTTAAACCGTCTCTGACTGGAGAGACCTGAGCTTGTGCGCTTCGCTACGTGCGTGGCGGTAAGGGAAAGTTAACGCCACCACAAGTGTCATAACGAGAGTTGCTGCAATAAGTCACAATAAAGAAGCGTTCCCTTAATTACATAGCTCTTCGTTAATGCTGTCCTTTCAGGATTAAATGTAGCTTCATTAAAACTTTCTCTGAAGTCGCCAGCAAAACGGCGTTGCGGCTGAAATTAAATCAAATTATAAACAAGAGCACGACGGTCGAGTTATAATCACGGTCCTACCTGATCTGCAAGCGAGGAAAATGGCGGCGCTATTAAGCTCTCTTTGTAAGACGGTAGGAAGTCCTGACTTGACACTGATGGGACTGCATTCTTCTGTGTGTTCGCCACTTGCTGTCACGTTTGGTCATTTCTCAGTTGGCACTACAGCTGTAACCAAAATAACTCTAAACTACCTATTGTTACATGTGTTCTACATGCTTCAGGAAAAAGAAGTTCTATGAAAAGTCTTTGTCAGATAACTCATACGTGACATCTCTCTTTCCTGTACTCTATGTATAGAACTTACCTCATTAATAGACAAACAACAACAATGAAATGGACACAACATATCCACATGCTGCAGAAGAATAGCGTGAGAATCAGTTGTATTAAGTGTAAGTGTAAAGCACAATAAAAGAGCTGAATTAAGAAGTTCAAAAAATGATTCATATGGCTCTAAGCACTATGGGACTTAACATCTGAGGTCATCAGTCCCCTAGACCTAGGACTACTTAAACCTAAGGACATCACACACATCCATGCCCAAGGTACGATTCGAACCTGCGATCGTAACAGCAGCGCGGTTCCAGAGTGAAACGCCTAGAACCGCTCGGGCACAGCGGCCGGCCAATTAAGATGTAAGGAACCTTTCTAACAGCTAAGTTAAATCCAACCGAATCTATACGGTAGCAAATGGAGCGTAATTTGTCGAATCGATGGATCAAACTAACACGTTGGGTGGTTATTAATGCTCCATAAATAATGCCACATGCGCAAGTAAATGCGAGGCTGCAGTAGAATTGACCCACTTCGACGCATATCGAGGTTCTACATCTACTTGTTTGTCACCGCTCCCCAATACTAAACATCTTAGCGCAGAAAATTAGTTATAATAAGAAACATTCTGTGATTGTACAACATCGTTTCAACATTTTACAAGTGAAAAATTTCCTTAGACATGTGGGTAGTTATGGAACATTTTCTCAATCCAGTGGGTCTACAGGGTGAAAAGTATTTAAACCGACAAACTCTGGGAGGTTGTAGGGGACATAAAAACAAATATTTTTCCCTAATATCATTTTTTCCTATGAGGATTATTTCAACCGGTGGAGGCCGTATTACACTCTTCAGTTGTTAGAGGCCGTATTACGATCTTCAGTTGTTAAAGGACGTATTACGCTCTTCAGTTGTAGGCAACTGCTGTCCACCAGTGTAGTAGTGCATTGTCTCTGTTTACTAATGGAGCGATACACCTGGAGTGAGTGCATTGATACGGTTGGTGCGCCGGCCGCTGGTGGCCGAGCGCTTCTGGTGTTACAGTCTGGAACCGCGCGACCGCTACGGTCGCAGGTTCGAATCCTGCCTCGGGCATGGATGTGTGTGTTGTCCTTAGGTTAGTTAGGTTTAAGTAGTTCTAAGTTCTAGGGGACTTCTGACCTCAGCAGTTGAGTCCCATGGTGCTCAGAGCCATTTTTGAACGGTTGGTGCGTACTACGTAGCGCACCACAAAGGGCGAGCTGCACAGCGGGTTTATCAACAACAATATTCTAATCGCCGTATCCCGCATCTTACGACCTTTGCTGCTGTGTACCAACGTATGCGTCAGACCGGGTCATTTAGCAGATTACCTCGACAGGGACGCCATCGCACGGTAAGAACGCTGCAATTTGAAGAATCTGTCTTGCAGCATGTGGAGCGGGATCCATCAATCAGCACTCGTGCAATTGCACGTAACTTGGGGACGAATCAGACGAATGTAAGAACAGTCCTTCGAGGGCAGTTGTTACGTCCTTTTCAGTTACAGCGTGTCCACAACCTGGAACCAGTTGATTATCCACCCAGAGCACAGTTTTCGCAGTGGTAATTGGAACAGTGTGAAATGCATCCTACATTTAAATCCTCTCTGTTCTTTACCGATGAAGCAACGTTCGGGCGTGATGGAGTCTTCAACATGCGCAATTCGCATGTTTGGAGTGAGGATAACCCACATGCCACAGTTACTAGCGATCATCAAGTTCTGTTCTTCCTTAATGTGTGGGTCGGTGTCGTTGGGGACTGTTTAATTGGGCCATATTTGCTACCTAGGCCGTTAAATGGCAGGCACTATTTTCTCGCCACAGCATTGCCAGAATTGCTGAAAGACGTCGCGCTCCCTACGAGACTACGCATGTGATTCCAACATGACGGGGCGCCGGCACATTTCAGTCGTCGTGTGCGTCGATTCCTGGACCGACGGTTCCCAGAAAGGTGGATTGGCAGAGGTGGCTCTGTACCATGGCCGGTTCGACCCCAGACATGTCCCATCTGGAACTTTTTGTGTCGGGAGAGATGCGCAACCTTGTTTAGGCAACTTCTGTTGCATCAAAAAAGGATCTGGTTGCCCGGATAGTAGCAGCAGCAGGAACAATTCGGGATACTCCCGCTGCTTTTGCCCGTGTCAGACAGAACATGATGCGGCGGTGTAACCTTTGTTTACAAGTCAGTGGAGGCATTTTTGAAAATCTTCTGAAATTGAAAATGGATTGTGTTAATGTGTTGTCTCTTGGTCACAAAAAATTGGAAAAGTGTTTGTTGGTTTAATTAATTTGCCGTCAGAGAAATCTTCCCCTACCGCTTTAAACACTCCTCATAGGAAAAAATAACTTCAGGCAAAAATGTTTGTTTTGATGTCCCCTACAGCCTCCAAGAGTTTTCCGGTTTAAATACTTTTCACCCTGTATATGTAATTACATTACAACACTTTTGATCACGAAATCAAAAAAGCGGCTCTGACCACTATGATACTTAACTTCTGAGCTCATCAGTCGCCTAGAACTTAGAACTAATTGTTGTTGTTGTTGTGGTCTTCAGTCCTGAGACTGGTTTGATGCAGCTCTCCATGTTACTCTATCCTGTGCAAGCTTCTTCATCTCCCAGTACCTACTGCAACCTACATCCTTCTGAATCTGCTTAGTGTATTCATCTCTTGGTCTCCCTCTACGATTTTTACCCTCCACGCTGCCCTCCAATGCTAAATTTGTGATCCCTTGATGCCTCAAAACATGTCCTACCAACCGATCCCTTCTTCTAGTCAAGTTGTGCCACAAACTTTTCTTCTCCCCAATCCTATTCAATATCTCCTCATTAGTTATGTGATCTACCCACCTTATCTTCAGCATTCTTCTGTAGCACCACATTTCGAAAGCTTCTATTCTTTTCTTGTCCAAACTAGTTATCGTCCATGAGCAACATCCATACATGGCTACACTCCATACAAATATTTTCAGAAACGACTTCCTGACACTTAAATCTATACTCGATGTTAACCAATTTCTCTTCTTCAGAAACGATTTCCTTGCCATTGCCAGTCTACATTTTATATCTTCTCTACTTCGACCATCATCAGTTATTTTACTCCCTAAATAGCAAAATTCCTTTACTACTTTAAGTGTCTCATTTCCTAATCTAATTCCCTCAGCATCCCCCGATTTAATTTGACTACATTCCATTATCCTTGTTTTGCTTTTGTTGATGTTCATATTATACCCTCCTTTCAAGACACTGTCCATTCCATTCAACTGCTCTTCCAAGTCCTTTGCTGTCTCTGACAGAATTACAATGTCATCGGCGAACCTCAAAGTTTTTACTTCTTCTCCATGAATTTTAATACCTACTCCGAATTTTTCTTTTGTTTCCTTTACTGCTTGCTCAATATACAGATTGAATAACATCGGGGACAGGCTACAACCCTGTCTCACTCCTTTCCCAACCACTGCTTTCCTTTCATGCCCCTCGTCTCTTATAACTGCCATCTGGTTTCTGTACAAATTGTAAATAGCCTTTCGCTCCCTGTATTTTACCCCTGCCACCTTCAGAATTTGAAAGAGAGTATCACAGTTAACATTGTCAAAAGCTTTCTCTAAGTCTACAAATGCTAGAAATGTAGGTTTGCCTTTTCTTAATCTTTCTTCTAAGAAAAGTCGTAAGGTTAGTATTGCCTCACGTGTTCCAACATTTCTACAGAATCCAAACTGATCTTCCCCGAGGTCCGCTTCTACCAGTTTTTCCATTCGTCTGTAGAGAATTCGCGTTAGTATTTTGCAGCTGTGACTTATTAAACTGATAGTTCGGTACTTTTCACATCTGTCAACACCTGCTTTCTTTGGGTTTGGAATTTACGACTGTAGATCACAAATCCTCTTGTGTGAAGTTACTGCTCTACCAAGCTCGTTTGATATTGCAGATTCTTCAAATGGCTTTTAATGCATATATTTTCTTACAAAATGTCTATGGTACAAAAGCGATGTGAGACGCAACTGCCAAATTCTTCCCGAAAACTAACTGTAGTAGCAATCTGTAAAGCACACTGGGTATGGAAGTAAATGGCGTAAACAGTGCTCAAGGTGGTTATCTCCTTGAGAGCTCGTGGTATACAGTGCGGGCGTCTTGTGATGAGAAGGGATCTTGAGGCTTAGCGGGATAAGGCTTCCTGTAATCCTGGGATTTGCGGCACATCCCAGATAACGCTGCTAGCTGCCACCTTCTCAGGGCGGCAGTGTACCTGTGTAATGTGCCGTTACCTCGAGATTTGATGCCATAACCGAGGTGATTGCACATTGTCCTTTATAGGGCAGCTATGGTTCACGGTCTGCAGTGCTTTCGTATTTCTGTTTATTTTTTCACAGAGAAAGCAAACCCCTAACGGAGGACAGGCTGCAGAAGAAGGACTAAATAAAAATAAATTTTACATTCACATTAAAGTTCCAGTATAATATAGAAGTGAACGCAGGACCGGAATTAACGACGAACTGTAAAAAAATTTGAATAAGTAGAGGGGCTCTGAGCACTATGGGACTCAACTGCTGAGGTCATCAGTCCCCTAGAACTTAGAACTACTTAAACCTAACTAACCTAAGGACATCACACACATCCATGCCCGAGGCAGTATCCGAACCTGCGACCGTAGCAGTCGCACGGTTCCGGACTGCGCGCCTAGAACCACGAGACCACCGCGGCCGGCAATAACTAGAGGTACAGTCAAAAACTATAAAACGATGTTTCGAAGTCTAACCTTCACCACGCCCTTATAACCCAAAGTCGGTTCACTAAGTGTAAAATAAGTGTAAATTTGGGAGCTGGTAACATTTTCACACAATTTAGCTCGTTAGACAGTGACACACTGCAGGCAGAGGTTGAATTTAAGTAAAAAAAATTTATAGTGGTCGTTGGTTACTGTTCTTCTTCATAGCTGTCGAAAGTTGTAGACTAGTAGTCAATAATCATGCTATATTCTGAAATGCAGCTTTAAATACTGGTTTAGAGGATGCTTGGCTTGATTTTCTGATTAATATGAACACCGGTGGAGATTCTGCTGCTGAGTAGTTATTTTTTAGTCGTATCACTTCACAATACAATGAAGACTAACCGCCATGCTAACTCAACATATATATAACTCGTACTCCACATTCGCACTTCCAAATAGTACCTCATAATCGCACTAAACAAGAACAAAGATTTACCTACAAGAATATGTAGCTAAGAAAATACTATCGTATATCGATCTATTCATGCAAAATTATCTTTGGAACATATATTTAAAAAATAAAGTACAAATAATTGTTAATCATTGGATATCTTTTTAAGAAGTCCTTAATAGTCGTAATAATTAGGTAAAGAGTATATATATATATATATATATATATATATATATATATATATATATATATGTGTGTGTGTGTGTGTGTGCGTGTGTGTTGACGTTTATACTTTTCCGAGTAGCGATATGGTAGTGGATTTTTGGGTTTTCAGTCTTCAAATTGGGAAACGGTCATTTCGTAAGACTTAAGATACGTTAGTACATTTATCTTACCATAACCAGTTTAATTACAACACCGATCTGGTTGGAACGATTGACAACAGGATGTCCTGGAGAATCTGTGAACATATGACAACGCTGCCGGTATCTTTAGCGTCCCTTTACTGAGAACCATATGTACAGAGTTTACTAGTTGCCTCTGTTGTTCTTTTTGTAACTATCAGTCAGTCACACAAATCCAGTTGTTCTCTTCCTCCTAAAACATGGAGCAAAAAGAGCACTCTGTATTGTTGTATATTACACATATCTTTCCATGCTTTTTGCTGAAGCTCCCGCATTGCACTGTTCTTACCAACTACTTTCCGGCGGTAGTTTCCCAGTTTCGTAACCTGTTATTATTTTCACTTCAATCGCATGAATGAGTTTGGTTGATAGGCGAGTATAATCACTTCGAAACACTTGCCGTGTAGATAAACAGAGCTCAGCAGACGGCGCAACAGCAGAGTGACGCTCCAGCAAATTTAATACAAAGTGGTACCAAGAAGCTGGCAGAGACTCGGCGTCGGCGTTGCCAAGCGATTAGAATTGCGTAATGTTCTCGAATACAGTTCCGTATTTTTTTTATGATGATCGAGCAGTTGTAAACATTAACCTTGTACCGGGAGTGAAAAAACATCTTAATATTACAAGCTCCCAGGCCAGTGCAAGAGGAACACGACTGAGAAAGTGTGGTCTGAAGTGCTAATGGAAGTTACCACACGCACGTTTAGCGCTGTACACCTACTGTTTGAAATATAATTACTGGTACGTTGGGAAAGGTACAAAAAGAAAAAATGGAAATCATACTGGCAGTATTCTTCTGCGCAATGGCAGCGATTGTGTCGTTAAGTAAAATTGCATTGTCGCCTACAAACGAACTGTGAAAACAGGGGAAAAACGTTAGGAACAGCACAGATCTTGCATATGTGTAATACATTTCCGTGTTTATAAATCTAATTACACATGGATTTTCAAAATGGAAGTAATCGATAAAACGTTAAAGTAAAGGATTTGTGTTCAATTCATTCTCATAACATTAGCCCACATGAAACGAAATAATTTGCTAACTTACTCCTTAAGACATTTGCCGGTGAATTAGCACAAACTGTAATATTTTGAGCTCTTTACAGTACTGCAGCATAATTAGAGGTTTCATATTTCTTACAAGTGAGTCAATGTTCATTCTACATGTCTTTTGAGCAGAAAGTTGTGGAGAATAAAAACGGCTTTGATAATATGTTCGCTGTGACTCGATTACTGAAACGTATTGGGCGGCTTAGTACTTAAAACTTTCCTGGAGCCAACCAAAATGTACATTCAGAGCGTTTCCTTTCTCTGCTTAACCGGTTGTTAAATTTTTTTTCAGTTTATCGAGACATTTTAAAGAGCGCGGCCTCGTTAATTAGCGTGATAAGAGGAATGCTACATCAACTAAATTACACTGACGGGAAAAATCACAACACCAAAAATAATTAGTGTAAAATAAGGAAATTTGGAAATACATTTCTCTAGATTACGTATCAGACCGATGAACATTGGAAGGTGACAAGTTAACGTAAGCGCGGTACCCCATGGTAAATGTGAGATATTGGTAGACTAATAATCAGTGCAACCGTCAGAATTTTGAATGCAAGAACGCAAACGCGCATGTATTGTATTGTACAGATGCCTGATGTCAGCTTCTGGGATGTAATTCCATGCCTGTGTGTAGTGCAACTTTACGCTAGCACAGGAAAGGCTCAGTTAATGAAAGGACTAGGCCACAATTCTCAAACATGATTGACTTTATTACAATATAGCTCTTTGAGCAAGTTTCATTCCTTAGTACCTATGAAAAAAAAACCAGAGTATAAAATTTTAAGAAAAAAATTTCTCGTAAAACAATTCTCTAATTAAATATAGAAATCTCTAAAACCAATTCAAGCTGACAAGTACATGACTTTAGAGTTAACTTCTGCAATAGTTTAACACAGGATCATTAAAGAAACTCGTGGTTTCAAAGTAAGCCGCCACTCACTCAACTACAAATGAATCAAGAGATAGTGGTTATAATTGGAGGCGTATAATTAAAGCAGGATTACACAGCTTTCCTTTCAGTACACATGAACTGCCTCTCTTGGTACTGTCCAACAATCAACAGGCCCAGCTCGCCCGCCTCCGCAGGCAGGTCGTTGTACACACGGGAGAGACCACACAGTAACAAGACAAGCTTCTAAAACACACAGACAGATGGTGTTAATTCAACAAGCCTCAAAAACATGATCATACGTGCTTCAGGGAATACATGCCAGACAATAATGACAATTTAAACTATGACCTGGAAAACTTCAAGCAACCAATTTGCCAGTAAATAAAATAAAAAAAAATTTAACCACACTTGATAAACCATCAAAACACGGGCATTTCGCTACTATGGAAATCTACATCTACATCTATACTGCGCAAGCCACCTGAAGGTGTGTGGCGGATCGTTCAGGACTGGCAGTTGGCAATACCCATAGCACAGATTGAAGTAGTTAACGAGAATTTCGAATAGAGTCCCGTCAACCCTTCAACCAATGAACGTCAGAACACCAACGCCAGTACCAACAGTCTCAGTTCTACGTGTTGCCAACTTATACTGCCGCTCAGCGTGGTTCCAAACACAGTGCATGCGCGACTCACGCTAATTAGCGGCTCCGTGTTCACTCTCTCTATATAGGCAAACTTTACGCCAGACGGGATCGATAACCGCTAGGTCGATGTACACACATCACTGTGGCACTTGGTCGCATAATAAAGAGACAACTAAGGCTGATCGGGGAAGACGCTGGAGTTTTAGGGCACATGTGCTCCACTGAGAACAGATCTGGTAATCGAGCAGGCCAAGGCAATATGTCGACACTCTGTAGAGCACGCTGGTTTACAACGAACGTTATCCTGTTGGAAAATAATCCCTGGAATGCTGTCCATGAATGGCAGCACGACAGGTCTCATGTGAGTGACGTAAAAATTGGCATTGTAAGATAAATACGAGAGTGTTTCCGCGTTATCCAAGGTATCACCACAGAAAATAGCTCCAAGTGAAGTTCCAGTGTATCTAGCACGCAGATAGGTTGGCTGCAGGCCCTCAACTGGCCTCCTAAATAACACATAATCTCACGCTTGACATCACTGAAGTCGCAAATGGCAGTGGTTTGGGACCAGTGGAATGAACGCTACAGGGCATCTGGTTCCAAGCTGTACTGGAATTAACGAATTTTTAATGATACGTTTTGTGACTGTAGTGCCAACTGCTGCTCATACTGCTACTGTAAATGCTTACGATGCGCCACACCCATACGACGAACACGACTCTCTCGATAGCGCCACATGGCCGTCCGGGGCCCGCTCTTCTTGTGACCGTAAATTCCCCTGATCACCGCCGCCAGCAATAATGTACAGCAGCTACATTCCTGACATTTCTTTCTGCAGTTTCACCTTCTCGTAACCCTATTACACGACATCTTTCAATCTTAGTGCCTTGTTCACAATGCCGCGCGGGCTTAGCCGAGCGTTCTAGAGTGCTGCAGTCATGGACTGTGCGGCTGGTCCCGGCGGAGGTTCGAGTCCTCCCTCGGGCATGGGTGGGTGTGTTTGTCCTTACGATAATTTAGGTTAAGTAGTGTGTAAGCTTAGGGACTGATGACCTTAGCAGTTAAATCCCATAAGATGTCACACATATTTGAACATTTTTTTGGTTCACAATGGCGTAAAGATATTCTTGTCTAACATCAACTCACTACGTCCACTGTTAAAGATAACTAACGGTCACAACCATTACAAAGCGTCTTTAGAGCCAACGTGATTTTCATCCGCATAGTGACGCTACTAGCGTCATTCATATGCGACTGGCTTGAAATCTGAATTGGCATCATCTTTCACTTCTAGACCACTCCTTGCTGTTGCGACTTTTCTTCCAACAGTGTAATAGAAAAAGTTTTATCGCAAAAATTTTGTCACATTCTTAAGGAGCAGCTGAAATTAAGAAATAAAAATTTCTTTAACAGCTTCAAACTGCTATTCGCAATTTTTTGAGGTACAATTGTTCTTTCGCTGACGGTCTTTACTCACTGTTCTCAAACATCATTTTTCTCCTATTTCGGTTGTTTATATTGTATTGTATAGATGTTATTCCCACTGTGTTAATTCTGTTCGTTTTAAGCACTTAATACTCTCTGCACTAGACAGACTGTGTACATCAACTACTGTTTCATTTTGCAACGTTTGCCCTTTATTTAATTTGTTATCTATTTTCATACTTCTGTTATTAAGCTTTACCTTTTGTTGTAACTATTTTAGTTTGCAATATATCTGTTTTATTAGTTTGTGCCAATATATGCTATTCGCACCGCTTAGGTTGCACGCACTGCATTGTTTCCGCGTAGCGGCAAAATCAGTTGCCAGACCTTTCAGTCTTATGTCAGTCCTAGCGACTTGCCATATATGCGGTTCTAATGTCTGCTTTACAAGATAATTTGTACTTACTGGTCTTGAGACATCAGCTCATATGGTTTTATTATCTCTCCCTGCAATGTGAACTTTTGTAATACCTGTTCCATGTTAAATATTTCTTGTACTGCTTCATGTTTCTAATATGGTTGTTATTCTCCTGTGTTGATTAAAAATTGTAGGTGAGTCTACCATAATCTGTAATGTGCTGCGAATATATAGAAAGAAAGATCCTGTCTCATTTAGCTACAATATAGCAGGTCAGCACCTGGAAGCAGTTAATTCCATAAATTATCTGGGAATACGCCTTACAAGTGATTTAAAATGGAGTTATCATATAAAGTTCATCGTCGGTAAAGCAGATGCCAGACTGAGATTCATTGGAAAAGTCCTAAGGAAATGCAGTCCGAAAACAAAGGAAGTAGGTTACAGTACGCTTGCTCGCCCACTGTTTGAATACTGCTCAGTAGTATGGGATCCATACCAGATTGGGTTGATAGAAGAGATAGAGAAGATCCAACGGAGAGCAGCGCGCTTCGTTACAGGATCATTTAGTAATCGCGAAACCGTTACGGAGATGATAGATAAACTCCAGTGGAACACTCTGCAGGAGAGACGCTCAGTAGTTCGGTACGGGCTTTTGCTGAAGTTTAGAGAACATACCTTCACCGATGAGTCAAGCAGTATATTGCTCCCTCCTTCGTATATCTCGCGAAGAGACCATGAGAATAAAATCAGAGAGATTAGAGCCCACACAGAGGCATACCGACAATCCCTCTTTCCACGAACAATACGAGACTGGAATAGAAGGGAGAACCGATAGAGGTACTCAAGGTACCCTCCGCCACACACCGTCAGGTGGCTTGCGGAGTATGGATGTAGATGTAGATGTGACCGAAGTACTCTCAGTCACTATCGACAGCAGCCCAAATCAATAAAATTTAGGCAACCGGTTTGAGGATTTTATCCTTCAGTTTCAAAAAGATCTCAGAGAACACTCATTGTCGCATACCTGATACAGGTGTTGTTAATATGGTATTTGTGAACTAGAGGAGTGTCTAAAGATGGATCCCAGAATTACTATCCAATATTTAATGTTGTAACGTCCCGATAGTATTTGGAGCAGAAAGTTCGCTGAAACCGGAAGTGACTACCGACGAAATCCTAAGTACAGATTGGAATATTTATCGTATGGTATGGGTAGTTTAGCCACCAATGGTGACAGCGTACTCTTTGCTGTATAGAATTCGATAATATCAGTCGAGGTTATCACAGATTCCAGCTGTGAAATAATCTCGGTGAAGGTAAGCACCATACGTCGGCAAAAAATTGTGATCATATGCTCTTATAGACGCCAGGGTCAGGACCCGTAGTGGTGGAACGCTTCAGAGAGAATCTGCAAATATCGTTATTAATTTTCTTGATCATGCTGTTGTAATAGAGGATGACCTCAAATTGTCAGATCCAAATGGGGAGCGTCATGCCATCAAATCAGCTGCCACAGTCAGGAATATCTGCGACATTATCATAAATGATTGTCTAAAAAAATTTTCGGGCAGATAATTAGAGAAGCAGCTTGTGAAGGTGACTTATTAGACCCCCTAGCAACAAACAGACATGAGCTTATCGAATTAGATAACGTAGAATATCAGTGGTAGCAACTATCAAGGAGTTGTATGAAAGGTAGAAAAATATATTTTACTTAGCGAGAGTGACAGGAGACCAATTGCAGAGAATATGAGAGGTCAACATCGAATATTATTCGGTGCTCAGGACGTAAAGCCAGTAAGCCTCTGTTCATTCGCTCAGTGACTATAGTGGCACCGAAACGAAATATAACTTAGAGAAGGTCGAATATACTGAATTCGTCCTTGAAAATAGTTTCACCATGGAAGAATTAACAATGTCCCTCCTCTCAGTCACGTACGAGCGCCGAAAGGGAAGGTATTGAGATAACCGACAGCGGAACAGCAAAGCAACTACAATCGTTATGTAGTCGGAAGCCGTCAGGACGAGATGACATACCTGCAAGATTCTATAAAGTTTGAGTAAAACATGTTGTTCCCCTTCCAGCAACAGTTTTTAGTAGTTCGATGGAACAACGAGATGTAAAATAATAGAACATGTTCTACGCTCACGAATAACGACATTTCAGCATAACAGATATATCTTCTTCAATAACGTAAATGAATTCTGCAAACAGAGATCTTACTGAAGTCTGCTCGCTCTCTTCCTCCATTAGATCATAGCGATGTAGACAACGGGGCTCACGCTGACGTCGTGTTCCTTGACTGTAGGAAGGCATTGGCACCGTCCCGCAATTTTTACGTAGTATCGGACCACATATGCGACTGTATTCAAGACATCCTTGTACACAGAAATCAACAAGTTGCTCTTAACGAAATAAAATCGACAAAAGTAAGTGCAATTTCCGGAGTGCCCCTAGGAAGTTTGGTAGGACAGATACTGTTTACAGTCTATAGAAATAATCTAGCAGAAAGCGTCGGAAACTGTTTGAGACTGCAGAACGACCTGCAGAGGTTTGATGAATAGTGCAGGCTTTAGCAGTTGACCGTGAATCTAAAGAAGTGGAACATATTTCGAATACATAAGAAAAGAAATCCACTATTGCACCACTACACTAACTACACTATTGATGTCAAATTTCTGGATACAATATGTATCGTAAAATATCTAGGAGTACCCATCCAGAGCGACGTTAAATGGAAAGTCCACATGAAGCAAATACACTACTGGACATTAAAATTGCTATACCAAGAAGAAATGTAGATGATAAACGGGTATTCATTGGACAAATATATTATACTAGAACTGACATGTGATTACATTTTCACGCAATTTGGGTGCAGAGATCCTGAGGAATCACTACCCAGAACAACCACCTCTGGCCGTAATAACGGCCTTGATACGCCTGCGCAACGAGTCAAACAGAGCTCGGATGGCGTGTACAGGTAAAGCTGCCCATGCACCTTCAACACGGTACCACAGTTCATCAAGAGTAGTGACTGGCGTATTGTGACGAGACAGTTGCTGGGCCACCATTGACCAGACATTTTCATTTCGTGAGAGATCTGGAGAACGTGCTGGACAGGGCAGCAGTCGAACATTTTCTCTACCCAGAAAGGCTCGCACAAGACCTGCAACATGCGGTCGTGCATGATCCTTCTGAAATGTAGGGTTTCGCAGGGATCGAATGAAGGGTAGAGCCACGGGTCGTAACACATCTGAAATGTAACGTCCACTGGTCAATGTGCCGTCAATGCGAACAAGAGGTGACCGAGGCGTGTAACCAATGGCACCCCATACCATCACACCGGGTGATACGCCAGTATGGCGATGACGAATACACGCTTCCAATGTACGTTGATCGCGATGTCGCCAAACACGGATGCGTCCATCATGATGGTGAAAAAAGATTCTGGATTCACCCGAAAAATTGACTTTTGTCATTCGTGCACCCAGGTTCGTCGTTGAGTACACCAAAGCAGGCGATCCTGTCTGTGATGCAGTGTCAAGTGTAACCGCAGCCATAGCCTCCGAGCTGATAGTCCATGCTGCTGCAAACGTCGTCGAACTGTTCGTGCTGATGGTCGTTGTCTTGCAAATGTCCCCATCTGCTGACTCAGGAATCGAGACGTTACAGCCATGCGGATAAGATGCTTGTGATCTCGACTGCTAGTGATACGAAGCCGTTGGGATCCAGCACGGCGTTCCGTATTACCCTCCTGGACCCACCGATTCCATATTCTGCTAACAGTCATTGAATCTCGACCAACGCGAGCAGCAATGTCGCGATACGATAAACCGCAATCGCTGCAGGCTACAATCCGACCTTTATCAAAGTCGGAAACTGATGGTAGGCATTTCTCCTCCTTAGACGAGGCATCACAACTACGTTTCACCAGGAAACGCCGGTCAACTGCTGTTTGTCTATGCGAGATCGGTTGGAAATTTTCCTCATATCAGCACGTTGTAGGTGTCGCCACCGGCGCCGACCTTGTGTGAATGCTCTGAAAAGTTAATCATTTGGATATCACAGCATCTTCTTCCTGTCGGTTAAATTTCGCGTCTGTAGCACGTCATCATCGTGGTGTAGCAATTTTAATGGTCAGTAGTGTAGTAAGAAAAGGAGATACAAGAGTGAGATACATAAGAAGAATGTTAAGGAAATGTAACTCACCCCAAAGAAAGTGGCATACAAGGTGCTTTTTCGACATATTCTTGAGTATAGTTTATCTATCTGGAATCCTTACCAGCTAGGACTGATAGAAGAGATAGAGAAATTCCAACGGTAATAGGTGCGTTTCGTTATGGGATCCTTTAGTCGACAAGAGACCGTTACAGAAATGCTCAACAAACTCCAGTGGCAAACGATACAAGAGAGGCGTTGTACGTCAGTGGGAGATTACCTATTGAAGTTTCGAGCACTTTCCAGAAAGAGTCGAACAATAAATCAGTTCCTCCCACTTACATCACGCAATGTGACCACGAGGAGGAAACTCGTAAAATTAGAGCTAACCAGAGGCTAAAAGACAATAATTCTTCCCACATGCCATTCGCGAATGAAACAAGGAAGGAGGGATCAGTTAATGGTAACAGAAATACCCTGTGCCAAACACTGCTAGGTGGCTTGTCGAGTGTGACGTAAATGTGGATGTTAGCAAGTGAGAGCATAGCGTAGTGCTCATACCGCCCATATCAATCGGTGTCTTGCGGTATAACGCAGTACGAGCCTGCTCATCTGCACACCCCCTCTGGCGTGAATGCACACACTGATGCAGTTGGGAAAAGTGTCATTAACGCGTTGTATACACTCCTGAGGCAAGCTGGTTCACAACTATTGTAGTTCTCAAATGTCAATCAAATTCACCAACAGTTGTGCAATTTAAGATATTATTCTATTTTGAATCCTGAATCCTTACGTTTCAGCATTTCATTATGCCATCTTGAGGTTCCATATGCACCTCTCCAAACGAACGAAAATGTGATATACGGCCATGAATCAGTGGACGCAGTGTGTTCAAACGTTACAATGTGCTTCATTCGAAGACTTGATGGCCACTAATCTTCGGATGAAGCACTAGTGTAACGTTTGAATTCATGACATCCACTGACTTATGGCCGTACAACACATCTTAGTTCGTTTGGAGAGTTGCATATGGAGCGTGAAGATGGAAAATTGAAACTGATACCCTTCAAAATAACATAAAATAAAATAACATCTTAAATTACATGGGCGTTGGTGAATTCCATTGACATTGACAGTTACTTAAACAGCTGATGTCCCCTGTCCATAATAGACCAACAGAGACTACTGTAACTGCTCCTTCATAACTTGCTTACTGGCAGTGGAAGAGAGTTGACTTCTGAGCTGGTCCCACATGTGTTCGGTGGAGACACATCTGGGGCTCTTCACGGCCACGGAATACCTCAACATGAAGCAGTTCGTTCATAGAGCCATGTGCGAAGAGCATTGCTGTTGAAAAATGGCATAATAATAATGTTGCAGGCGAGGAAATTCGTGAGCGACTGGATGCCTGTGACGTACCGTTGTGCCGCCAGAGCTCCCTCAACCACTACCAGTCATAACCGATGACTCCCGACTCCATGGCACGGGGAGTAACCCAGTTGTGCCCCTCCGAAACTTTGAAAGAAAGGAAAATATCCACAGATTGCCATCAAGCTAGACGACGATACTCATCCAATATAGTGCACATCAGCGCTTCATCGCTGAACTCATTGCAAGGCAATTCATGAGCAGTTCACGCTTCTCAGTGATGGTACCACGCCAAAAGCAGTCGTTTGTGTTGCAGTGCTAACGACAGCCTGCACATGAGATGGTAATTTCTTAGTCCTGCTACCGCTACTCCCGCACCAGTGGTATGTTATTACACAGATTGTTGCGGGAAGTTCTTGTTCTCGGATAGCAGGCGCAGATGTGAACATGTTACGATGTATTTGGTGCACAAGGCGGCCATACTCGGTTGTGGCGATCTACAGGAATCTTGACAAAAATGTGTACCTGCGCTCACGTTCCTATGCAATCCAATGTCAGGCCACTGTCTCATCTGAATCTAGATTTTCCATGTTGTAACGGCGATTGGAACAGTCGCGCAGTTGAAATGACGGAAAAAGTGGCAGGACCCGCGGAGCGGCCAGCGCACAACACAACGGGAGATAACGCACACGACCAATGTAGGACCTTACGACAACAACAAGAGCGAAACAACAGAGTCAAGAAAACCTAACTAGACAACCACGTCCACTCGTAAACACAACACGAAAGTAAATACACTGTCTAAGGCGAGGCGATATGTCCTGAGACATATTGACAAGGTATTGTTATTATGCACCTCATACAAGGTGTGCTGGTAGCGGAAAATATTACTCCAATATTAAACCAATGAAGATAGAAAAGGAACGCAATGGTGGTTACAAAAACAGTAGATACAATAATTAAAAAAAACATGAAGCCGTTCGACAAAAACAAGAAACACTGATGATTTAGACGATACATGTGAACGAAGGAGCGTGGCGGCGAAAAACACTAAATCACAAACACGACGGGACACATACGAAGAACTGATGGTGATGATCTCCAGCGCACGAATGTCCTCTTAACGTGTGCGAGTCTGGGGACCTGCCAAGAGGGGAAGAGGGTGGTGGGGGAAGGAGAGGGTAGAGCAGAGATGCCAATGGCAGAGGAGATGGTGGGAGTAATGAAAGTATAGGGGTAGGGGAAGCCTGGGGGAGGAGGGGGGAGGAAGGGAAGGGAGAGAGAAGGGAGAGAGGGTGCCCATAGGAAAACACACAGGAAGTGGGGGGAGTATCAAAATTGATAGGAGGGGAAAATGGAGGGCAGGAGGGCATCATCAGGGAGGGGGAGCTGGCAGAAGCCACCTTGGGAGAGTGTAAGGAGAGTGGAGAGGTGGAGAGCAGGTGGGACGTGGAAATACAGGCATGGCAGCAGCGGGGGGTGGGAGAGGATGTGAGAGACTACCGGGTGAGGAGTATCTAGTTTGCGTGAGGTGTAGAGGATCGATAGGCGGGGCGAAGAGCATGGCGTTCGAGGATTTGAAGGGATTTGTAAAAGGTAGGAGGGGTGGAGATCCAGGCAGGGTGGGCGTAGCAGAGGATAGGGCGGATGAGGGATTTGTAGGTGTGGAGGATGGTGGAGGGGTCCGGACTCCATGTGCAGCCAGAAAGGAGCTTGAGGAGACGGAGTCGGGAGCGTTCCTGGGCATGGATTGTCCGGAGGTGGGAGCTCCAGGAGAGGTGATGGTCAAGAGTGACGCCAAGGTAATTAAGGGTGGGAGTGAGGGCGATAGGACGGCCATAGATGGTGACTTAGAAGTCGAGGAAGCGGAAGGAAGGGGTGGTATTGCCTACAATAATCGCCTGGAAGGATTGACCTTAAGCAAACACTGGTTGTACCAAGTGGTGAACTGGTCAATATGGGATTGGAGAAGGTGTTGGGAGTGCTGCAGGGTGGGGGCAAGGGCAAGGAAGACGGTGCCATCGGCGTACTGGAGAAGGTATAGAAGAGGGGAGAGGACGGAAGCTTGGGGCACACCGGTGGAGGGGAAAAAGGTGTAGGGATCCGTGTTATGGACGGTGACGTAGGAAGGACGTTGCGAAAGAAAGGACTCTATCAGACGGACGTAGTTAATAGGAAGGGCGAAGGTTTGGATCTTGAAGAGCAGAATGGGATGCCACACATGGTCACAGGCGCGTTTGAGGTTGAGGGAGAGGAAGATGGCGGAGCGACGGGAATTGATCTGTTCAGAGAGGAGATGATTGAGGTGAAGGAGAAGATCATCAGTACAGAAGGACGCCCGAAAGCCACTCTGTGTAATGGGAAGGAGGCGGTGCTGGCGGAGATGCTGGTGGATGCATCGGGTAAGGATGGATTCCAGGACCTTGCTGAAGACCGAGGTAAGGCTGATGGAATGGTAGGAGGAGACAGCGGACGGCAGTTTGTCGCGTTTAAGGAACGGGGATCTGGCAGTGGTGACCAATGGCAACGCCGCCACGCGCAATTGGGAGGGGATCATCAGAGCGGTGGAGGAGGTAGGGCGAAGTGTGGACGATGTGGTGGGGTTGGAGGATGGTTTCATTGAGGAGGAAGCCATCCACGCAGTGGGTGGCAAGGGTGTACAGGAAGATGGTCTTGTTGTGCGGTAAAGGTTATGGTGCTGTCGCGCCATGACAGGGATTTAAACGAGGGTGTCAAGATGGGAGAAGGTGAAATGGGCCTGGTTGTTGGGGTAGGTGGCGTACATTTTGAGTTGGGAAACGGAACGGGCGGCGTGGGAGATCTGTTGGAGGGTGTGTGGGCACTGAAAAGGATGAACATTCTGAAGGATGATGGTGAGGAATCGGATGATGTCCTCAGCGGTAGGGGGTGGGCGAAGGGAATTGCCGGGAAGGGTGGGGGCGTCCAGAGGGCGGACAGGAATGGTGAGTTCAGGAGTGGTAGGAGGGGGTCGGGCCTTACATTTCTGGGAGTAGGTAGGATGAAGGGAGGTTACAGGTTTTACAGGAAGGGGGGGGGGGCTGGAGACTGGGGCACTGCCATAAAAAGTGGGTTTGCCTACAGTGCAGTGCAGTGGGAGGAACCGCTGCTGGCTACTGGCTGCTGGCTGGGACCGCTGCTGGACGCTGGCTGCTACCGCGGCTGGCCGCCGGACGCTGGCTGCAGGCAGGAACCGCTGCTGGCTGCTTGCAGGAACCGCTGCTGGCTGCTGGCGAGGACCGATGCTGGCTGCTGGCGAGGACCGATGCTGGCTGGACTGCTGCACGTAGACGGGCTGGCTGGCACCTGTAACACCTATCGCTTTGATTGGTACCGTAATAGCACAATCGAAGGGCGGTATTCAAACGAATTACCGCCGGAGATGGCTGAGCGAGAGGCAGGCGGTTAAGTACTCTACCGGGGATGTCGCTATTGGCCGCTGGGACCACGTGTTCCACTGTGGCGCCCTCACGCTAAATACAGGCCAGGAGGCGCGCGCCGCCACAGCTTACGGCGCGATGGTGCAGAGACCTCTAGGGGTCACCGACGTTCATGATGTGTGGCGGGGATTCAGATTCCGTGGCACACGTACCTGATTCCACAATTCGACCGGCTGGCCAAACGGATAGTCACAAAATGCTCCGTTTCAAACTGTGTCATGTGCTGATAACACTGGCTCACAGGAGTACATGCCAGCTCCGTGTTCTTCAACGTGTTTACTCAACATATAACTATTTCACGGCTCTTATACGCTCTAGCAGGCCTGATGAAAGCACTCATCACTAACACCTCTAATGCATATTGATGCCGTATTACCTGTCACAAAGGATCTCAACTCTAGTCATACACATTTTCGCCGACGGTGTGTACATGTACGAAGTTACATTGACAATCGACCCTGTCTTCTGAGTTCTTCACCCTTTTTGTCAAACAGAAATCGCTATTGTCGTTCTGCTTCAGACACAATCACTCAAAACAAATAATTTATCTCGCTCGATTCTTCCAGACTTAAAGCAAACGGAACTGCTGGTCAGGCGCTACTTCCGATATGGGACGACACAAATTGGGTAGCAACAGAAAAATTGGGAAATCGTAATGTTATGTTTGTCGTACAGCAACCCTATTTTACATACCAATATTTGAACCTACAAGAGTGTAGCCGCTCCAGGAGCGCCCCCTGCAAGAAGTGAATATCAGCTCCTCTCCTGCCAGCGTCGGCCGCTCAGATCGGCTCAGTGTACTGACATTAGTGGAACGTATTTGCAGAGCGTACTACAAGAACAACTAGTTGTGGTATTCATCAGTTACTTGTCTGGACTCTGTCTATAGCGCAGACTGTTAGTGTCTGCGTGTCATTTGCGACACCGATGTAACTCCAAAGTTAAGTATTTTCAATTTGTTTTCTAGAAATAAAACTATTAATGTTATTTGTTTGAAATGTTGTATAGCATTCCGAGAACGCAGCACCATTTAGACACCTGCAAGCGACGAGTGGGAAAGATCCAACGCGTTTAGGGGATGCGGCGTACAAAACTTAAGAAATAGGCTACACATGATACAAGTAACGAAGGGAAATAATCTTTCCAGACGTGTAACGAACATCACAGCAATGTGAGATTCTGAGGAGGCTTCCAAATATACTACCTCGATCGGAGAAGCGAATAACTGTGATAACGCACATGCAAGGAAAGCAAGGGGTGTTCCTCATACACAACAGCTTCATTGTTTCAACACTAAACTACATAACCCATCAGTAAATTCGAATATAAGTAATCATAGACCCAAAATAGCAACTTTACTTTCAAAAGGACAGACCAAGTGAGTTCTCAGACAAAGAACCACTCTGAAATTAGTCACATAAATCCGCCATTTGCACCAGAATAGCACGCAAAGCACATTCTGCATTATACAGAAGGAAAAGAAGATCTTGTGACAGCATTTATTAAATATGACCTCTAATGTGGCTCACTGCACAAAGTAAGTGGATGCCGTTTACCACTAATACCACAAAAGATTTTTACAAAGGGTGCACGTATCACGGAGACTACTTATGTACTCGTATCATTCATTGTATCCGTAAGCAATCAGTTTATGAAAGAAAAGGGACGACCCTTTACTGCTTTCATGTGATCAGTGAAAGAAAATCATTTACCGTAATGTCTTATTTTATCATGGTAAAATTTCCACAATACATGGAAACGACACAAAAGAGGCATGCGTTCCTACATTTCAAGCGATAATAAGCATGATATTTAATCAGCACCTTTCTTGAGGGCCACTTTACGATATGTGATCGAAAATAGTGGAAATTAGTACAAACGCTTTTTATAAATGACATTAAACAAGAAATCCTACATGATCCTCCACTCAGACAATATCTTCGGACGCCCACAGGAGAAATTACGAGCTTCTAAAGGCTTCTCACACAGTGAATGAAGCTCCACTACAGTGGTGCTCCCAAGTGTCTTTCTTAACACCCAATCCTAACGTTTCTGCCACAGAAAGCCACTCAGTTAACAGTTAAGGTCAACCTTGTCTCAGTATCCTCCTGCAGCTGCTCTGCCCAGCGACTGTGTGTCCAAACACAGAGCCAGAGACGCACTACTCAGTAACTTTGACTCTACCGGGGGAAATGCTAAAGTTAGATTAGGACTCAAACTACTATTACTTCAAATTCTTTGTTGTAATTTCATCACAGTTGCAGTTCATTATTCTGGCTCTCTTCAGTCGTCGTTGGTCCCATTCTTGCAGGATCTCGAAGTATCTGGCTCATTTTCAACTCGACCGTGGGGCTGCAATAATAGTGCTTGGTTAGGCGGTAGTTCACACACAGGTAACGAACAAATGATACATAGTCACATGGAATGGCCGATCAGTTTCACAACGCAGATGTATCAATAAACTGCTGTGGGACTAGACTCAAATGCACTTTAGGAATATACAATGAAGAGCCAAAGGAACACGTATAGGCATGCGTATTCAAATAAAGAGATATCTAAACAGGCTGAATACGGCGCTGCGGTCGGCAACGCCTGTATAAGACAACAAGTATGTCACGCAGTTGTTAGATAGGTTACTGCTGCTACAATGGCAGGTTATTAAGATTTAAGTGAATTTGGACGTGGTGTTATAGTCCGCGCAAGAGCGACGGGACAACGCATCTCCGAGGTACCAATGAAGCGGGGAATTTTCCATAGAACCATTTTACGAGTGAAATGTGAATATCAGGGATCCGATAAAACATCAAATCTCCGACATCGCTGCGGACGGAAAAAGATCCTCCAAGAACGGGACCAACGACGACTAAAGTGAATCGTTCAACATGTCGGAAGTGCAACCCTTCCGCAAATTGCTGCAGATTTCAGTACTGGGCCATCAACAAGTGTCAGCTTGCGAATCATTCATCGAGACATCGTCGATATGGGCTTTCGGAGACGAAGGCCCACTCATATAAACTTGATGACTGGATGACTACACGACGTAAAGCTTTACTTCTCGCCTGGGCCCGGCAACACCGACATTGGACTGTTGATAATTGGTAACATGTTGCCTCGTCGAACGAGTCTCGTTTCAAATTGTATTGAGCGGATGGACGTATACGGGTATGGAGACAGCCTCATAAATTCATGGACCCTGCATGTCAGCAGGGGACTGTTGAAGCTGGTGGAGGCTCCGTAATGGTGCGGAGCGTGTGCAGTTACAGTGACATGGCACCCCTGATACGTCTAGATACGACTCTTAGAGGCGACATGTACGTAAGCATTCTGTATGGTCACCAGCATCCATTCATGTCCATTTTGCAGTCCGACGGACTTGGGCAATTCCAACACAACAATGCGACATCCCAAACGTCCAGAATTACTACAGAATTGCTCTAGGAGCGCTCTTCTTATTTTAAAAACTTTTCCTGGCCACCAAACTCCCCAGACATCAACAATATTGAGCATATGTGGGATGCCTTGCAACGTGCTGTTCAGAAGAGACCTCCACTCCCTCCTACACTTAGGGATTTATAGACAGCCCTGCAGGATTCTTGGTGCCAATACCCTCCAGCACCACTTCAGGTCAGAATGAGATTTTCACTCTGCAGCGGAGTGTGCGCTGATATGAAGCTTCCTGGCAGATTAAAACTGTGTGCCGGACCGAGACTCGAACTCGGGACCTTTGCCATTCGCGGGCAAGTGCTCTACCAACTGAGCTACCGAAGCACGACTCATGCCCGGTCCTCACAGCTTTACTTCTGCCAGTATCTCGTCTCTTACCTTCCAAACATTACAGAAGCTCTTCTGCGACCCTTGCAGAACTATCACTGTTCAACTCCCAAATGTGCCTGGGAAAATAATTACTCGCGTTTAGCCTCTGTATTAGCCCTAATTTCTCGAATTCTCTCGTCGTAGTCATTTCACCAGTAATAACCAGTAATAACCAGGCCGACTCTTCACGGAAATACCTCTGCCGAAATTTTGGTAGTAAACCTCTCTGTGATGCACAACTTTTCTCTTGAAGCGTCTGCACTGCAGTTTGTTGATCATCTCTACCGCTCTTTCACCGATCAAACGATCCAGTTACGAAACGCGTCGCTCTTCATTGGATCTTCTCTCTCTCTCTCTCTCTCTCTGTCGCATCGGTCCTACCTACAAGAGTACAACGTTGGTGAACAACACTCAGGCATCGATTGAACAAGCGCCTTGTAAGTACTTCTTCAGTGAACGAATTACGTTTCCTTAAGATTTTCCCTATGAATCTCAGCCTGGAATCCTTCCTTTCCTACTATTAATTTTATGTGATCATTCCACTTAAGGTCGCTCTGGATACATGCTCCTAAATATTTCACGGTAGATGCAGTGTGCAGCATTTTTTATCAACAGCGTAGTTGTACAGCAGTTGACTTCTTTTCCTGTATATGCGCAATATGTTACATTTAATTACGTTCAAGATCAACTGCCCCCCCCCCCCCCCAAATGAACCATAGACCTTGCCGTTGGTGGGGAGGCTTGCGTGCCTCAGCAATACAGATAGCCGTTCCGTAGGTGCAACCACAACGGAGGGGTATCTGTTGAGAGGCCAGACAAACGTGTGGTTCCTGAAGAGGGACAGCAGCCTTTTCAGTAGTTGCAAAGGCAACAGTCTGGATGATTGACTGATCTGGCCATGTAACAATAACCAAAACGGCCTTGCCGTGCTGGTACTGCAAACGGCTGAAAGCAAGGGGAAACTACAGCCGTAATTTTTCCCGAGGACATGGAGGTTTACTGTATGATTTAATGATGATAGCGTCCTCTTGGGTAAAATATTCCGGAGCTAAAATAGTCCCCCATTCGGATCTCCGGGTGGGGACTGCTCAAGAGGATGTCGTTATCAGGAGAAAGAAAACTGGCGTTCTACGGATCGGAGCTTGGAATGTCAGATCCCTTAATCGGGCAGGTAGGTTAGAAAATTTAAAAAGGGAAATGGATAGGTGAAAGTTAGATATAGTGGCAATTAGTGAAGTTCGGTGGCAGGAGGAACAAGACTTCTGGTCAGGTGACTACAGGGTTATAAACACAAAATCAAATAGGGGTAAAGCAGGAGTAGGTTTAATAATGAATAGGAAAATAGGAATGCGGGTAAGCTACTACAAACAGCGTAGTGAACGCATTATTGTGGCCAAGATAGATACGAAGCCCACACCAACTACAGTAGTACTAGTTTATATGCCAACTAGCTCTGCAGATGACGAAGAAATTGAAGAAATGTATGATGAAATAAAAGAAATTATTCAGATAGTGAAGGGAGACGAAAATTTAATAGTCATGGGTGACTGGCACTCGAGTGTAGGGACAGGGAGAAAAGGAAACGTAGTAGGTGAATATGGATTGGGGATAAGAAATGAAAGAGGAAGCCACCTGGTAGAATTTTGCACAGAGCACAACATAATCATAGCTAACACTTAGTTTTAGAATCATGATAGAAGGTTATATACATGGAAGAACCCTGGAGATACTAAAAGGTATCAGATAGATTATATAATGATAAGACTGAGATTTAGGAACCAAATTTTAAATTGTAAGACATTTCCAGGGGCAGATGTGGACTCTGACCACAATCTATTGGTTATGAACTGTAGATTAAAACTGAAGAAACTGCAAAAAGGTGGAAATTTAAGGAGATGGGACCTGGATAAACTGAAAGAACCAGAGGTTGTACAAAGTTTCAGGGAGAGCAAAAGGGAACAATTGACAGGAATGGGGGAAAGAAATACAATAGAAGAAGAATGGGTAGCTTTGAGGGATGAAGTAGTGAAGGCAGCAGAGGATCAAGTAGGTAAAAAGACGAGGGCTAGTAGAAATCCTTGGGTAACAGAAGAAATATCGAATTTAATTGATGAAAGGAGAAAATATAAAAATGCAGTAAATGAAGCAGGCA
Source organism: Schistocerca americana (assembly GCF_021461395.2). Taxonomy (NCBI): domain Eukaryota; kingdom Metazoa; phylum Arthropoda; class Insecta; order Orthoptera; family Acrididae; genus Schistocerca; species Schistocerca americana. The sequence goes on from NC_060120.1 coordinate 49,648,301, forward strand.
AAAAGGAATACAAACATCTCAAAAATGAGATCGACAGGAAGTGCAAAATGGCTAAGCAGGGATCGCTAGAGGACAAATGTAAGGATGTAGAGGCTTATCTCACTAGGGGTAAGATAGATACAGCCTACAGGAAAATTAAAGAGACCTTTGGATATAAGAGAACGACTTGTATGAATATCAAGAACACAGATGGAATCCCCGTTCTAAGCAAAGAAGGGTAAGCAGAAAGGTGGAAGGAGTATATAGAGGGTCTGTACAAGGGCGATGTACTTGAGGACAATATTATGGAAATGGAAGTGGATGTAGATGAAGATGAAATGGGAGATACAATACTGCGTGAAGAGTTTGACAGAGCACTGAAAGACCTGAGTCGAAAAAAGGCCCCCGGAGCAGACAACATTCCATTGGAACTACTGACGGCCCTGATTGAGCCAGTCCCGTCAAAACTCTACCATCTGGTGAGCAAAATGTATGAAACAGGCGAAATACCCTCAGACTTCAAGAAGAATATAATAATTCCAATCCCTAAGAAAGCAAGTGTTGACAGATGTGAAAACTAGCGAACTATCAGTTTAATAAGTCACAGCTGCAAAATACTAACCCGAATTCTTTACAGACGAATGGAAAAACTAGTAGAGGCCAACCGCGGGGAAGATCGGTTTGGATTCCGTAGAAACACTGGAACACGTGAGGCAATACTGACCTTACGACTTATCTTAGAAGAAAGATTAAGGAAAGGCAAACCTACGTTTCTAGCATTTGTAGACTTAGAGAAAGCTTTTGACAATGTTGACTGGAATACTCTCTTTCAAATTCTAAAGGTATCAGGCGTAAAATACAGGGAGCGAAAGGCTCTTTACAATTTGCACAGAAACCAGATGGCAGTAATAAGAGTCGAGGGGAATGAAAGGGAAGTAGTGGTTGGGAAACGAGTAAGACAGGGTTGTAGCCTCTCCCCGATGTTGTTCAATCTGTTTATTGAGCAAGCAGTAAAGGAAACAAAAGAAAAATTCGGAGTACGTATTAAAATCCATGGAGAAGAAATAAAAACTTCGAGGTTCGCCGACGACATTGTAATTATGTCAGAGACAGCAAAGGACTTGGAAGAGCAGTTGAATGGAATGGACAGTGTCTTGAAAGGAGGATATAAGATGAACATCAACAAAAGCAAAACGAGGATAATGAAACGTATTCGAATTAAGTCGGGTGATGCTGAGGGAATTAGATTAGGAAATGAGACACTTAAAGTAGTAATTGAATTTTGCTATTTGGGGAGCAAAATAACTGATGGTCGAAGTAGAGAGGATATAAAATGTAGACTGGCAATGGCAAGGAAAGCGTTTCTGAAGAAGAGAAATTTGTTAACATCGAGTATAGATTTAAGTGTCAGCAAGTCATTTCTGAAAGTATTTGTATGGAGTGTAGCCATGTTTGGAAGTGAAACATGGACGATAACTAGTTTGGACAAGAAGATAATAGAAGCTTTCGAAGTGTGGTGCTACAGAAGAATGCTGAAGATTAGATGGGTAGATCACATAACTAATGAGGAAGTATTGAATAGGGTTGGGGAGAAGAGAAGTTTGTGGCACAACTTGACCAGAAGAAGGGATCGGTTGGTAGGACATGTTCTGAGGCATCAAGGGATCACCAATTTAGTATTGGATGGCGGCGTGGAGGGTAAAAATCGTAGAGGGAGACCAAGATATGAATACACTAAGCAGATTCAGAAGGATGTAGGTTGCAGTAGGTACTGGGAGATGAAGAAGCTCGCACAGGTTAGAGTAGCATGGAGAGCTGCATCAAACCAGTCTCAGGACTGAAGACCACAACACACAACACACAACAAGATCAACTGCCAGAGAATGCACCATTGTCAGTCAGTGGTAGTACATTCTGTAATCCCTGACACTGTACACGTTAATGCCTGTGCTATGGTAAGTGAGCGGGCTTCAATTTATGAGAAAGGATTTTCGTATAGATATCGACCGCGTGTACCTCAATGGTGGCAAATCAGATATATATCCACTCTGTAATAACAATGATATGTCAAGTAAGTTCGAAATGCAATCACACATCAGGACGGATTAAACGCAAACCAGAAAATTCTACCAATGTGACAACAATACAGTCGTCAGCCTAATTAGGTGTTAACTGAGTTTCCTCCCTGTACAAGTTGCTATTTATTCATGCAAAACAATAAGTTGTAACATTGTATAATATAGTAGAATTTTAGAACCAGAAAATCTATTGAACTGATAGTTTCACATTCTGTACTGATATGGAAAATCATGAATACATAACACTACACTATAATGTTTACTACAAAACTTAATACGGTCCATTAATCTGATTAAAATCGGGTATAGGTTACACTAGAAATTGTACTTTTGTGCCACACACAAAATCTCAATTTTGATAAAGATAATACATTAACAAGACATTTCTTTAAACACCATTCTAATATAGCTAGTTCTGCAAATAATTATTATTAACACAATTTTTAATTTTCATTTCAGGACACTCGGATTGCATAACATTTGGAAAGGACACTGTCTAGGTTAGTTGTGGGGATAATTAAATGATGGAAAAGTTCTGGGAAAATTTAGGTTATTATTGCACCAAACAAACACAGTTCACTCTCTGATCCATGCGAATACAGTAATAGAAGCTTCAACCTGCTAGTATCGATGCGGAGGTTGGCGGGCGGCAAGATGGCGAGGCACAGAGCGCACATACAACCACTGCTACGGCTCTTGATGTAATGACACTTTAATTCTTCTTAGCGTCGTATTACTTTTCCATTTAGTGCCTATGGAATTTTGCCATGCTGTGTGGGCGTTGGAACGGCATACCCGGGGCTCAGTGAAGCTATGTCTTCCAGGAGAGTCTCCTCGCTCCAGAAGGTGTTGCTCAAAGCAGTGCCAAACTCCAACTACTACTGAGCCCATTGTGCCGTCCAGTGCCCGCCCGCATTTTCCCGCGCTCGCCTACCAACCACCTTTTACCTCTCCCTGACAGACTGGGTATTCACCCGAAGTTTTGCATTCTACATATCCTAACATATTGCGTACGTATGGACCAGACGCACAGTTACAATTTTAAACATCTTACAACAGTTTCAACATTAGTTACATTTCAATTCTATTACAATATTACTTGACATTTTAAATAAACATTAATATTCACATTGAAACTTATTTACAGTTTTCTTAATATGTTGACATGAAACAAAGAGAAATGAAGTCAGAACATCAATTACACGTATTTATCGTAATATCAGATGAAAAGAATTACTTATATGTACAATAGTACAGAGTCGTTGTTGTTACAATTCTGCAAAGCGATACTGTCCTCTGGTGTTGCTACTTTCTTGTAGACAACCGCATAATCTGCCAATAGTGTTAAAAGAGTTTCCCACTCTTTCTACAGGGCTATTTACATACATTGTAAACGCGTCCTATCTCACTTTCTGGGGGTAATCAGAAAATTACATCCGGTCTGTCGATTTTATTCCATTAAGAGCGACGTGTTGAGTTCTGTCTTCAAGAAAGTCTTTATTCCAGTCGCAAATCTGTTTCGGTATTCGGTAAGCTCAATTTTTTTTCACTAGACAGTAGTGCGTTACGGTGTCAAACGCCTTCCTGAAGTCAAGAAACAGGGCATGAACCTGAACGCCGTTATCTACACAGCTATGGATCTCACGGAGGGACAGAGCGAGATGCGTTTCCCCAGTTCTCTGTTTGTGGAATCCATTCCCATAGAGGAGATATTCATTCCCCAAAAATGTGATAATTCTTAAGCACAAAATTTGTTCTATATTTGTAGAACAGGACGATGTACGTCTTGGAAACAGGAACGACATGCGTTTTTCTCCAGTCCTTAAAGTACCATTCGTTACTCCAGCGAACTCCGATAAACTGCTGCTAGAAAGGGGTCAAGTCTTTCGGATAACCTGTGTAGAATGTGCACCTCAAATCGTCCTCTTGGCTTTCTGTTTCAAGACCGGTGATTCAATATCTGCCATTTGGACGTTCTAATTCAGCCTATAGGGCACAATTCGTAGCTTTCTGTTCAGTGAGTCTCTTGTCTCTTGTGCAGTTCCACGAGAGAGCCTCATTGTATTCCCCATTCAGTTCCCCGCTACCATCGTGCCACTGCAATTTAAACCCACAATCTATAAATATCATTCCCTGTTTGACTACTCTATGACAACTTTCCACACTTGTCACACGTTGTAATACAGAAAAAAACTTCAAAGTAGAATTCAAGCAGTTACTACACCTACAAATCTTTGTTATTTACGAGCTGCAAAATTACTTAATTTACCTGACCAATTAATTTTTGTGAGCTCAACAATTTCCCTTTTGCTTCCGTTGTTAATGGATATTAACTCATGAGCTGTCAGTGGCTGCAGCTTCTACAGTTGTTGGTTAGGAATAAATTAATCATTAACAATCCATCTTCGGTAACAATATTTCATTTTCTAATAACTGTACAACACTTTATAGAGGTTTTTGAAACGGTGTTGTAGCTTCGAAACACGTAAGACAGTAACTAGAAAATAAAAATATTGAGGCTTTTCACAGAATATTATTAATTAATATACGTTTTTCGCTGCGTTTTATACACAGATTGTTAAAAAAGTTCTCTATATTTAGGCAGCGGGTAGTATGGTCCAAACTAAGACGAATGTATCCAGTATACGTGGGCTTCAATTCATACCACAAGAACTAAGAGCACTTTTTCATCTTTGCTATTGTGAAACATATCTCTTCCGCTGCAAGCTCTTTGCTAATCGAACGGCCAACAGGCTGCAGTAAATAAATGAGAGCTTATCATTCTGTTTCTATGGCACCAGTGCTTCTACTGTGATTCGTTAGGACCTGCACTTGTGACCAATCGATAAAGCAGGTGCTGAATATGATGCCACTTTGTAGTAAGTTAGGCATTTATGCAACGTCCTAGGGTATCACACACTCTCTGAAAAATTATAACTTGGTTATTTATGGCTCCCTACTTTCTGGATTTTTTCAGCTTGGAGGATAAGGGATCAACAGTTGCTTTCTTTGCCAGACCATAACAGAAAATCAAGTCTGCCAGTTCCCATGTGAAGTAATGGGCTTGCACTATGTTTGTAAGTGCAAAGATAAACCTACGATGTAGAAGCAGTTCACACATTCATCAGAACACAAAAGGCTTCAATTATAACAAAAGTATGTGTTGCACTTGTCCAGAACTGTGAATACAGTTTACAGAAACGACATTAACAGATGGTTAATGGAAGCAGTATCCATGGGCAATTACAGACAAACATGTCCTGGTCTGTTTACGGAATTCTGTTGGTCGTTCGAAATAGTGAACAGCTTGGAGTACAAGAGATGTGTGTCACTGTAGCGAATATAAACAAGCGCTCCTAGCTCTTAAAGTATGAATTTTAGATCTCATTTTTTGTGGATTTTTTCTCTTGCTTCACTCGACACTAGAGTTATTATGGAGAAGAAAGAAAAACGAATAATACTAGTCATAGGCTGACACACCTCTCAAAGATGCACGTGACAATTACTATTCATATTATGTATAAAGGTCCTCGCATCTATGGTTCTGCGTCTCAAAACTTGTAAGAATAAGACGCAACTATATACAAGGAGGTCACGACGTTAGACGATCATAAATTCTTTCAAGGACTTGAAGATGAGACATGAAATATGTAATATAATGCACGTGAATAGAACTGAAGATCTGATAGTGTTAGGGTATATGATGTGTGATGTGCCGCTGAAAACAGTATCGACATATATCTGGGAATATCTGTCTGGCGGTACTTGAGACAGATGCGATACGGAGACGTCTTGGAAAAATTCTGAAGGAATGTAATTCAGCCACACAGGTCGCATACGAATCCCTCCATCGATAAATTATTCAGCGCTGCTCGTCTGTCTGGCACTCTCACCACGTTGAGTTAACCGAAGAGTTGGCCCAGATTCAAAGAAGGAAGCAAACTTCGTCGTAGGTTTATTTTTGGCATTGGGAGGATGCACAGAGGCCTTAGTAAATTTCAGTATAAAACGCTGAAATGGAATAGCTTATTTCCTTAATTCTGGACGTCATTGATTGATTGATTGATTCATTCATTCATTCATTTATTGTTTTCCATAGCTCCTATCTAAAGGGAGAATCTTCAGTAGTGTCGAATGACACATGGAATATAGGAACAAAATGCAAGAAATAATAAAAAACCTTATATATTCACTGTATGAACAATAAAAAGTACTGTTTGGTGTTAATTGTGATTACCCTAGGTTAACTTAATGAACTGGCAAGAAAGCACTTACTTCGTTACTCCTCTGGTTATGGTAAAGTTTTCTTGGTATTTTTCAGAGAAAACATTTTCTTAAAATCGCTAAACTTCGTGCTGTTTATAATAAATTACTATCTCTCATTCAACCTTACAGCAGACACACTACTTGCCATGTGGCTACAGAAATTTTTCAACCCTTTAGATAGCATACTCAAATAATTTGTACAAAGAGTAGCCAATTTCTGCTCACTGGCTGGTTTTCCCAATTTATTACTTTGTCAGGTAGGACCTAAGTACTCCATCTCAAAATTTATAGCATAGGCAGGTTCCTGAGATCTCTGCACTAAGAGGTTCGAAAAAAAATTCCCCAGTGTTTCAGAGAAACTACACTCCTTTCCTGCTTCAAGTAGGTGTTGGTGATCATCTGTATCCTCCCCCTCACTTACGACCTTAACGAAAGTGAACATGTTCAAAATGGTTCAAATGGCTCTGAGCACTATGGGACTTAACATCTATGGTCATCAGTCCCCTAGAACTGAGAACTACTTAAACCTAACTAGCCTAAGGACAGCACACAACACCCAGCCATCACGAGGCAGAGAAAATCCCTGACCCCGCCGGGAATTGAACCCGGGAACCCGGGAAAGTGAACATGTAAACCGCGTGCACCTAATGGAAATTTGGGAAAAGCAATCTTCACCGAAGTTAATTTGTCGGTAAAGAGGGAGGAAAGGGTTACATCTAAATGAAAGGAAAAATGCAAATGAAATTGGTGGAAATTAATTTTGAGAAAAGAGTAAAATTAATAAAGAAAGCAAATGTGTGGTCGTTACGTTAACAATTAATTGGAGTTAATTAGATATTTGAGAATTGGGGAAAATTATGGTCTCCAGTCCTATGGTCAACGACTATAATAACTGAAAATGAAAGATTAATTCACATATAATTAGCACTAAAAGCATGGTAACTGAAGGTTGACATGTGCTGTGTGAAAACTGAATGTTTGTCAGAAGAAATAAATTTCGCTACACTCTGACTTAATTTAGCAAAAGAATTAATAAAACCGGAAAATTTAAAGTTAATTCAGTGACTGAAATTAATAGTCAACTTTGTTGCTGAAGCACATCGAAATTCAGTACAATAAGGTTAGTCTTGGGCTACCTCAACAATCATTTCAAAAGGTACTTTAATCTACGCAATTTAGAAATAAGAGATTTAACTCTGAACTGGAATTAAATCATTTTGAACAATTAACAATAGTAAAATTTAGTACATACCAAGCTGAGCTGCAGTCACAGGTAAGCTAAAATATGGTAACAAAACTCACACTCTTAATTTCTACTTGTGTAATTTAAATATTGTAGCCAGCTATGAATACTTTGACTGAACTTTGAAATTACAGCAGTGAAATGGAATGATATTACTTTACTGCTGGTGTATGAATTTCAACGACACTCGGGTTCATTCCAGAAAAAGAAGGGACCCTGCTTGGTAATGCTATTCGGACAATGAGCAACAAAGGTTCATGCTAAGTTGCTGTATTTTTGTAATCCAACAGTTTGAAAAGCTGAGGTCTGCCATACAGTTCTAAAACTTGACGTGCTTTTAATCTTCCTTGTTGGTTGATTGAAGGTTTACAGTCATCGATCGGGGAGGTGGCGACAGTCACTCATTGTCGGTCGTCGCTGTTACAGAAGCTGGATGTTGGCGCACCTTCTTCTCGACACAGTCACCAGGCGAAACAGGCTCTTGATATGCGCCAACTAATGCTTGCCGTCTGCGACACCGTGTCAGAAAATATCATAGCAAGTCGAGTGCAATTACATGCTGCCAAACCCCGAAAGCGCGGCCACTCACGGGAGCATCACACAACACACCTGCTCCACCGCCCTACTACAGCCAGACTCCGCTCTGCCCGCGCTCCACGCAGCAGAGTTAACACTCCCCAAGATCCTAAACACTTTGGTTCTCCACACGACTATCGATGTAATCGTTCGATAGCGTAGCTTTCCCTAGGCAAGGCCCAGCGTAAAAATACAAATAATATTTACAAAACAAACCAATTCTACATCGACATAAATGCATATCTATATGTGTATGTATACAAACAGTAAAACAATTACTATATATAAAGACACAGAAATGTCATATCTTCAGATAACAAAATAAGAAAAAATTTTATAGTACAATAAATGGAAATAGGAGAACACGCATTTCCGGCGTTACACGTCTCTGACCACCGCAGAAACCCTATCCAAAAACTTGTAGTGCTCCAAACTTTACGCCCATTACGATAAACCTAATATTGGTTTCAAACTGAGACAACGAAATATCTCTAAAACAATGCTCTAGGCGAAAAGCTAATATCTACATCTATATCTACATCCATACTCCGCAAGCCACCTGACGGTGTGTGGTGGAGGGTACTTTGAGTACCTCTATCGGTTCTCCCTTCTATTCCAGTCTCGTATTGTTCGTGAAAAGAAAGATTGTCGGTATGCCTCTGTGTGGGATCTAATCTCTTTAATTTTATCCTCATTGTCTCTTCGCGAGATATACGTAGGAGGGAGCAATATACTGCTTGACTCCTCGGTGAAGGCATGTTCTCGAAACTTCAACAAAATCCTGTACAGAGCTACTGAGCGACTCTCCTGCAAAGTCTTCCACTGGAGTGTATCAATCATCCCCGTAACGCTTTCGCGATATCTAAATGATCCTGTAAGGAAGCGCTCTGCTCTCCGTTGGATCTTCTCTATCACTTTTATCAACACCATCTGATACGGATCCCACAATGCTGAGCAATATTCAAGCAGTGAGTGAACAAGTGTACTGTAACCTACTTCCTTTGTTTTCGGATTGCGTTTCCTTAGGATTCTTCCACTTAATCTCAGTCTGTCATCTGCTTTACCGAGTAGCAACTTTATATGATTATTCCATTTTATATCACTCCTAATGCCTGCTCCCAGATAATTTATGGAATTAACTGCTTCCAGTTGCTGACCTGCTATATTGTAGCTAAATGATGAAGGATCTTTCTTTCTACGTATTCGCAGCACATAACACTTTTCTACATTGAGATTCAATTGCCATTCCCTGCACCATGCATCAATTTGTTGCATAACCTCCGGCATTTCAGTACAATTTTCCATTGTTGCAACCTCTCGATATACTACAGCATTATCCGCAAAAAGCCTCAGTGAGCTTCCGATGTTATTCATATGGTCATTTATGTATATTGTGAATAGCAACGGTACTACGACACTCCGCTGCGGCACACTTGAAATGAATCTTACTTCGGAAGACTTCTCTCCATTGAGAATGACAGATAGTCATAAAGTGAATATCTGTCTGTGCTACAGTGGCCACATCTTAGCCACACCTCCACTGCGTTTGGATTCAATTTTGTACTTTCAATTTTCATGCATATTCTGATTCTATGCCAAAACATACGCATGATTTAACTAACGTTTGTTTCCCATTCGTGATAGATAGTACACTAATCGACAAAAAAATTGTATGGTGCCGGTTTTTGCAATTGAGAACCGACACATTTGATTCTACGTTTCATTTACGATATAAATGTAAACCTTTATGTTCTAACGGTTGTTATTGCTGTTCGCGCTTGACTTGAGTTTTGCAAATATGTTTGTACAGTACAAATAATATGTCTCGACACTGAGGTTTCTGGGAAATAAGCTACTTGTATGGTAAGGCAGTTTTCTGTTCCCAAGGGATGGATTATGGTGAGTCCCCGAACCATCTGAATGCCTAATTTCGGTAGCTGTCCTCGACCCCTAACATCAAGGTGACTAATTTCCATGTGTGTCTCCATCAGACCACCATAACTCTCACGCGGTTGCTGCCAGAATACAATCTACAACCACTGTAATAATGAAATGTCTGTGAAGTGATATTGACAGGTTTACCTGCCATGCACACTCACTGAAATCAGGTACCCCAAAGATGAGAAGCAAGGGGACTCATCAATGTCAAGCATCCTGATGAGGACAGAAAACTACTACATTCGTTTCTGGATCACTCTAAACGTAGTTTCTAACCAGACATTGAGACAGCAAACCGCCAATCAATCATCAATCAAATTCGCAATACTGAAGTAAATTTCCAATATATGAGGGGCCTGCAGTGAGCAATGCAACACATTTTTCTTAAAACAGGTTGGTTTTACTCATCATTCCAATAAACCATATTATTTCCCATTCTTTTGGCTATTTTTAACATAATCTCCCACCTCACTGGGAGCACCTATATACCCGTATAGTAATACTCTATTGGTCGACGTTGTAGCCAATGTTTTATTGCATCAATAATCTCTCCATCATCCACGTACTGCTTCGCACGGGGTGCAGTTCGGCACAGATAGTCCTTCGTAGCCGTAAATGGGCTTCTGTTAGGTTGGGAGGAAACCAGCGAGCTCACGCGTTTGAGTACCCCAATTGCTGAATGAGACAGTCCAGTTCTGCAGCAAGGTGTTTGTGATCCGTCGCGTACTTCGAATGAGACTTTACACGAGTTCAAAATTTCCGGAGTCACAGCTGTGTGCGACCGGCCGGCGCGCGGGAGATAGGACAGGTCTGCGAGATCCTTGCTGCGACGACGACAGGCTCCTGTCCCTACAAATCACCGTACTTTTGTTCAATGCCAGGCCTCAGTAGACATTCTGCAAGTGCCTATGAATATCTGTGATGTTCTGATTTTTCACCAAAGGAACTCAGTGACAGCTCTCTGCTTGAACCGCACATCAGTTAGAGACGCCATTATGAAAGCTTCGTTTAGTGCCGCCACCTGTCTGAATTTCATGAAACAATAGGGGCTGAAGCGACAATTTCCCACGATGTCCCACGACAAATACTGCAGTTTTTCAACCGAAAGCAGTCGAAATGAAAATGAGTTGTATTACTTATTGAATGCCCCTCATAACTATCTACGTTATAAAACAATGGTTTACATTTATATACTAAGAATAGATTGCATTGGTTCTTAATAGCAGAAACAGGCACACTTTATATTTGTCGATTACAGTGCCATCAACCACAAATGGATATATATAGTTCGAATAAACTCCATCTGTAATTTGTTCTTGAATACGAATATGCAATAAAATTTTGTGTGTGGGGGGTTTCCATTTGGAAACACAAAACTGATCCTGCTATCAATGCAGGGGTGGTTGGGAGGTCGCTAGTTATAGCACAGGTAGGTATTCTCCTCACCAGTATTATCTTTCCACATTAATTTTCTTTTTCATACGATGCATCGTTTTCGACTTATTTAGTTGTCTAAATTCAAAACAATTTGCCCTGCGTATAAAACTGCACCTTAGTTCTTTTCATATTAAATAAAAATGAAGCACAACACACTGAGGCGACAAAAGTCATGCGATACCCCCCTAATATCTAGTCGGACCTGCTTTCGACCTGGGTAGTGCAACAGTTCGACGTGGCATGGACTCGTTGGAAGGCCCCTTCAGAATTACTGAGCCATGGTGCCTTTATGGCCGTTCATAATTGCAAAATATGGCGGTGCAGAATTTTGTGTACAATCTGCCCTCTCGATTACGTACCGTAAAAGATGTATGGGGGGACTGATGGCCGTTGTAGTCTGGTCCCTTCAACCCCCCCAAACCAACGAACCAACCAACCAAAAGATGTATGGGATTCATGGACGGCAATCTGGGTGGCCACATCATTCTCCCGTGTTGTCCAAAAATGTTCTTCGAGCCATTCACGGACTATTGTGGCTTGGCGCATTGTCACGTATCAAAATTTCATCGTTGTTTGGGAACATGAGGCGCATGAATGCTATTGAAGTAGCCCAACATATCTATTTCTAGCCAATGATCGGTTCAGCTGGACATGAGGAACCAATCCATTTCATGCAAACACAGCCCACATCATTATGGAGCTACCAGAAACTTGCACAGTGCCTTTTTGACAACTTCGTGGGGTCTGCGACACACATTTCTGCGGTTATTTCATGCAGCGTTGCTTTTCTGTTGGCACTGACGACCATACGCAACCGCTGCTGCTCTCGGTCGTTAAGTGAAGACTGTCAGGCACTGCGCAGTCTGTGGAAAGAAGTAATAACTGAAATTATGTGTTCTTGGCACACTACTGATACTGTGGATCTCGGAATATTGAGTTCCCTAAGATTTATGAAATTATATGTCACATGCGTCTAGCTCCAACTATCATTCTTGAGTCTCTTAATTCCCGTCGTGTGGCCATAATCACGTCGGCAACCTTTTCACATGAATCACGTGAGTATGACAGTTCCGCCAATGCACTACCCATTTACTCCTTATGTACATGATACTACCGCCATCCGTATATGTGAATTTTGCTGTGCCATTACTTTTGTCACCCCAGTATCGCAAACTGCCGTTGAGTGCGGTATTTGCATGTTGACGAAGAACGATTAGGATAGTCAGCAGGAAGAATTCAACGAGATTAGTCAGAAATATTTATTTGTTGATGCAGATTGCCTCAAATATGTTTACAAATTACACCTTTTTGTTACCAAAGTAATTAGTAATTCGCCCTTTATCATTTGCAAAATTATGAGGGTACCTAAGAGGGTGTTTAAATAGTGATTGCTATGAGGCAGACGGAGCTGACAGGCAGACTTAGGTGAGAGCCGCAGTGCATTCTACCCGGGCGGTCATCTGGCTCTTATCGGCGCAGACAAAGGCTGGCAGCGTCTCGGGAGAGGCATGTAGGCGGCAGGTGAAGCCGTGCTGCGAGTTCCGCATCGGCGCTGCCGTCGCGACGGAGGGCTCTCACCAACAAAGTGTCATCCATGGCACTCGCCAAGAGGTCTTCTCTTTTCCGTGTAAACGACAAGTCCCTTTTCTCCCGGCTAGATCCCAAGTGTAGCTCCAAGGCGATGTCTTTGCGTCCTGCGGGGCTATGTTCCTGGCCGTGGCCGTAAACGTGATTGGATGGCTCGTATTCCTCTTCTTGTCAATCACTTTATACTTCACTGTCACTGTTAAACATAGTTTCCAAATTCACAGGGTAGGAAGGAAAGAGCACACGTAGATCTTAATGTGGCAAGGATTCCTACACTGGGCGATATTCACGTCGCCATTAAGAGTATATATCGAGTGTACCGTCCGCCGCCTCCTCTGCTAAAATCTCCCTTCACGTCTGTGCACATTGCATGGGGGCTTAATTAAAATGAAAGGACTAAATGCAATAATTTTAGTAGCTGTGTTACCGGTTACGAGGTCTCGTAACGGGTTGGCCCTGACTAGTATTAGCACGCAATCTGACTGCATAAAATAAAAATAAAGAATGACAAGGAATTTCCATTAACACAATTGATTAATTAAGTCCCCTGCAACTATAGAAGCTACGAAGCAACAAATCACAAGTGTAACTGTTCTGTGTGTGGTAGTGTGACTCAACGTACATGTATCTGGCTCGCTTCTTTCTCAATACGACAAAATATTTTAAACACCATTTACAATGACTTAATGGAAAAACCAGAAATACTATAATTGCACTTAGAAACCAGAATTACTAGTCTAATAAATGAACATGAGCCAGATGCTTTTTTGACTGTACCTGTGAGCAAGAGGGTTTGTCATTAAACAAAACTGTAATACCTTTTACCTCATTATATATTGACGAAAATATTCCATTACACCAGCATCATAAATCAAAAGCCATCTCCTCTCTCAAATATATTCTGACAACTGCAACTTCTTCCATCTATACATTACACCAACCGAACAGCGTCTACTCTCTCGCCCAACAGAACAACAACTGCCCTCGACATCCTCTGAACTACTGCTGCCCAGTGGAGGCGGCGGAATAATAATCTTTGGCGCAATCTCTGGCGCTGTGACCCAGTGTAGCCACCTTTCAACAAGCAGATCTTGAAAGGCATTCGCAGCAAGCTTTCTGTCGCTTATAATATTGGGTATCATCATTTCGTATTAGCTTGAAGTCTCCTCTAGAGAAATATAATTGCCACCTCGACTGGAATGCTGCGAATGTCTTACCTCCAGTTTTAATAGCTGCCTCTGTCCCTGCCAGCGTTCTCCAAACCTCAGAAAAATAATGTGGTAGACGATAGTCTCGATACCTGGAAAACAGTGGGGGGGGGGGGGGGGGGGTGGTCCGATCCTTAGCTGCCTGACTGCCTCCTTCAGGGGCGGTCAGGGTCTGGGGGTTGGGGCTGCCAGATCTCCATCCACAGATTCGTGCAAGCTGCTACTCACTCTACCGCTATTATAAGCAAACATGTCCTCTCCATTTACAGAACTCTCTGCTGAAACCACCTCCATCCCAATTTTAATGATAACTGTTTTTTTGGTGTTGTGACCATGCTTTCTGTTTCATGAGTTCTCAGGTTCGACCAGTGTTAGTAACATTTAAATACTACTGAAAACATGAAAAGCTCATATTTTCGTTTATTGTTGTTACTATCCTATTTATTGCTAATACTGTGCGTAAATTGTAATAATAGTCGCTTTCACTCTGATGTTTTCATGCATGTAACATGATGATTCTAATATACAGGGTGGCTCACGAAATATGTTACCATTTTGTATTTGAATATAAACTTGATTGTTAATACAATCTGAAAGGAACATATACGACAATGAAGAGCCTTCCATGGAGATTTGTTCTAACTCAGCACATGCTCAATATGTCCACCATTTCGTTTCCTAACTTCCTTCAAAGGAACACTTAAGTTAGTGGTTACCTTATGGCACATGTCATCCGTAATTTCATTGCAAGCTCGAAGAATAAGTCTTCTGAGCTCCATTAAATCACGTGGACGTTTCGGGAAATTTTTTTTCCTTTAGGAACCCCCAAAGAATAAAGTCACATGGATTGAGGTCTGGACTATTGGGGGCCCAATTGTGTCCGTCATTGAAGTGACCTGGAAACCTGAGTGAAACGATCCGCATGTAGAAATGCTCGTGTAAAAACTCCAACACAGTGTTTGCAGTATGTGGTCTTGCTCCATCTTGCATGAACCACTGCGTGTTGAAGGGCAAGGCAGTAGCAAGAAGCTGTGGAACGAAGCTACTGCGGAGCATGCTGTAATAACGCTCGCTGTTCACAGTTTCTTCAAAGAAATGGGGTGCGTGACTGGAAATTGCTGCCCACGTTGTAATCCTCGGAGCATAATGTTGTCGTTCATGAAGCACTTGTGGGTTTTCAGTGGCCCAAAAGCGTACATTTTGTTTGTTAACCACACCGTCTAAATGAAAGTCCGCCTCGTCTGAAAACCAAACGTTGTATAGAGTTTCTTCCTCCCATTGAGCAAACAGTAGTCTCTGCTGCTTGTGTTCTCCAGTGAGCTTCTGTGCACAGGTCATCTTGTATGAGTACATATGGAGGTCACTTTTAAGGATGCGTTGAACAGAGCGTCTGGATATTCCCAGTTGCGCTGCTGCCTTTCTACACGATTTCCCGGGACTTCTCTGTACAGCAACTCGTACCGCTTCAATATTCTCCGGCGAACAAACAGGCTAGGGCCGTGGTCGCTTCGCTTCCAATACTATTCCTTTCTGTACAAATTTATCGTACAACCTGTGGATGGTCTTCTTGCAAGGGACCCATCGTGTGTTAAACTGTTGTCGAAAACGCCTCTGAGTCACAACAAGGCTTTTCGTTTCATGAAAAAGTAACACAATTGCCGATCGTTGCTGTGTCGCCAGTCTTCCATTGTCAGCCGTTGCTGCTTACTGGTCTCCTAGCGGCAATATCGTGAATTACACGTCATTTCGTAGCTCATTTGTTTTTCCAAGCTCTGCTGGTACTGCTGTAGAGATCCCAGCGGGATATCTAAAGCGCGTCGTAAATTGTGAAAGAAACAATTGGTAACACATCTCGTGCGGCACCAAGTACTTTGTAAATACACTAATTTTTGAGAGTTACTCGTTTCACGAGATGAGAAAGTATTGCCCGTTACTTTTTATCTTCATTTATTTATTTATTTTTCTCTTGCCTTTAAGAACCAAGATACGAAAACATAATTACTGGCTTTCTGTAACAGGTAATTTTATAGGTGAAAACTATGTCACGATAACGACGTAGTTGATAACGTGCCACTATTTAAGAAGCTCAGCTGCAGTGTTGTACGCAGCCCTTACTATATCCAAATCATACGTGTTATCTGTTCACGGCGTAGAGAACAAGTGATGGAACAGTAGCGTAGAAATACACAAGAAATTGCAAAACTCAGTGAACATACACAGAGGAATTGTCAGCACCAACCTAAATGACAATTCTCCATATGTTGAACTAAATTTTTCGTCTCCTTTTAATTTACGTTCAGGTAACATTAGATTTACTCCGACCTTCAGTAAATTCTATGAAGCATCAATTTATATTCTGCCTGTTGATATTTTTGTGATTACGACGGCTGCTTTATTAGAGTAACATGACGTGAATGGTAACCGATACCAAAGCAGTGAAAACAATTTTCCAGTATACATCTACATCTACATGTACATCTACATGACTACTCTGCAATTCACATTTAAGTGCTTGGCAGAGGGTTCATCGAACCACTATCATACTATCTCTCTACCATTCCAGTCCCAAACAGCGCGCGGGGAAAACGTACACCTAAACCTTTCTGTTCGAGCTCTGATTTCTCTTATTTTATTTAGATGATCATTCCTACCTATGTAGGTTCGGATCAGCAAAATATTTTCGCATTCGGAAGAGAAAGTTGGTGACTGAAATTTCGTAAATAGATCTCGCCGCGACGAAAAACGTCTTTGCTGTAATGACTTCCATCCCAATTCGCGTATCATATCTGCCACACTCTCTCCCCTACTACGTGATAATTCAAAACGAGCTGCCCTTTTTTGCACCCTTTCGATATCCTCCGTCAATCCCACCTGGTAAGGATCCCACACCGCGCAGCAATATTCTAACAGAGGACGAACGAGTGTAGTGTAAGCTGTCTCTTTAGTGGACTTTTTCATCTTCTAAGTGTCCTGCCAATGAAACGCAACCTTTGGCTCGCCTTCCCCACAATATTATCTATGTGGTCTTTCCAAATGAAGTTGTTCGTAATTTTAACACCCAGGTACTTAGTTGAATTGACAGCTTTGAGAATTGTACTATGTATCGAGTAATCGATTTCCAACGGATTTCTTTTGAAACTCATGTGGATCACCTCACACTTTTCGTTATTTAGCGTCAACTGCCACCTGCCACACCATACAGAAATCTTTTCTAAATCGCTTTGCAACTGATACTGGTCTTCGGATGACCGTACACGACGGTAAATTACAGCATCATCTGCGAACAACCTAAGAGAACTGCTCAGATTGTCACCCAGGTCATTTATATAGATCAGGAACAGCAGAGGTCCCAGGACGTTTCCCTGGAGAACACCTGATATCACTTCAGTTTTACTCGATGATTTGCCGTCTACTACTACCAACTGCGACCTTCGTGACAGGAAATCATGAACCCAGTCGCACAACTGAGACGATACCCCATAGGCCCGCAGCTTGATTAGAAGTCGCTTGTGAGGAACGGTGTCAAAAGCTTTCCGGGAATGTAGAAATACGGAATCAACTTGAGATCCCCTGTCGATAGCGGCCATTACTTCGTGCGAATAAAGAGCTAGCTGCGTTGCACAAGAACGATGTTTTCTGAAACCATGCTGATTACGTATCAATAGATCGTTCCCTTCGAGGTGATTCATAATGTTTGAATACAGTATATGCTCCAAAACCCTACTGCAAACCGACGTCAATGATATAGGTCTGTAGTTAGATGGATTACTCCTACTACCCTTCTTAAACACTGGTGCGACCTGCGCAATTTTCCAGTCTGACTAACAGAACAGTGATTTTGGGGTATCTACCAAAAGGAACCGATTGTGTGCGGGGCCTTCTGTGAAAGAGTAAATACAGAATGCGATGTGCATCACCCACCGGCGGTATAACGATTACAGACTTTTATGCTCCCAGCAGCTGGATTTTCCGCATTTTGAAGCAGTTTTACTCCGACTGAGTTTAAATAATATCAGTTACCATAGAGTATCACAAAAATTTCAAATACTCGGCAGTAACTCTGTGAGTATTGTTGAAATCGTACGTAGAGGTACTTAACTGTGTTGTTAATTTAGTTGTATTAGATATTTAAGTATTTTTTTATAAAAACAGTGTTTGAAGAAAGGAAATCAATATGATGACTTACTGTGATTGTATTACACGGTGTGTGATATTGTACATGGGGCCTACGTTTCATACACTTCATATTCGCAATATGGGGCAAAGCAGGTAAGGTGATGGGTGTTAACTGCTTGTTGGGTTTGCTTCATTCCAAATATTATTCTTTCAAATATTTATTGTTTGTCATGAGATGTCAGGTACCAGTATATCACACGTGATCCATGACACCTTACAGTGTACTTCCTTTTCTGTATGATCTTCGTGTCAATATTAATGCAAATGATTCGTTGGGTATACGTAACCTGCTCTCAAAGCATTACGGTGCTGGAGGTGGGTTTTGAACTCAATGAGCGCTACGGTAGTTACCCTCAGTCAGCTGAAAGATGCAAAGCGAACAAATGGATGCTCGTCGCTGTCAGCGTGCCGCCTTTTGAGCGTAAAAGGAATTATCTCCATCGGTGATGCCGTACCAGTGTCTCTCTTTAGCGAGGGCGGATACGTTTTTAAACGGAAAATTTCAGGTGAAAGTTAAAACGCAGGCAGAAATAATTTCAAATGTGACTGACCAAATGTTGCAGCTTTACTGACCAAATGTGGCAGCTAAAGCCACTGGAAAAACGTTTGATTAACGTGTATACAGTTTGAAATGAATGAAACAGAATTTCAAAGAGAAAATTCGCCTTGTGAGTGTGTTCTCACCGTCTGTTTGGGCTATGTGCAAAATAACACAACTGATATAGAGCTTACGCTGTTTAAATTCCGGTGAACGTGCGAGTTTAAGTCTAAAGTTGCTTGTTTTTGGATCACGAGGTACTGGGTAAGGAGAAAACGTGGCGTATGTAAATCGGTTGCGGTCGGGTATCCGACCGGGTAGCATCGTGATTTCTCCGCAATATTTCGGCAGACGTACACGCTGCCATCTTTAAGATGCAAGCAACTTTACAATTACCACCGCAACATGCCATGTTGATAAAATAATTTTTCAGATAGATTGTTGGAAGTGTGACCATCTTTAAGATGGCAGCGTGTAGGTCTGCCGAAATATTGTAGAGAAATTACGACGCTACGCGCTCGGATATCCGAGAACGCTTCAAATTGCAAATACGCCGGCAAAACTTCAGATCGGTTGCGGATTATTGTAGATACAGAAGTAACTTCATTTACTAAACCATTACATTCTGTTAACACTATCTTGATGTTAAGCAGGTGACGAATAGGTGCCTCCAGTGCTCACCGGACGCCATTAATGACTTTCATGTCTACCAAAAACATCGTCCAACCACCGTAGTAAAACACGTGCATACGTACATGTACATAGGGCCCAGAAATTTTGAACTTCCATCACGTAGTCGATTACAGACATCCACTGAGACGAAATGTGTGGCAAGTGACTCATATAATGCAACTATCGGTACATCAGGAATATTTAACGTTCCTGTTAAATATTCCTGATGTACCGATAGTTGCATTGCGTAGTTACTATTTGCCTACTTTGCTAAAGACTTCAACGAACACTCACCGATGTCAAGGTATTCCAAAACACAAATGAACAGTTCTCTTACTCAGCATTTGTTCCATCTCATACGTATTCCATAGCTCCCATTTAATATAAATCTAGAAACTGGGATCCCAAAAAATGAAGATTCCAATCGTATTTCATTGGTCACACTTCCAACAATCTATCTGAAAAATTATTTTATCAACATGGCATGTTGCGGTGGTAATTGTAAAGTTGCATGCCAGGTCACAAAGTACCAGTAAACCCCCAGCTCCCATGTATACAGTAGTCTAATTACTTTAGACTTTTTTTCAGAGTTAGGTATTTTACGTCAAGCATGGGAGCGAGTAAAAGTTTAGAAATGGTGTGCAATTATGTGTAAAGTTTGTTGTAATTCGCTACCCGTTCTCATTATCAAACAATGGGTGAGTACAGTCTGAGAAATTTGCACTCCATTCTAACCACTCTTCTAACCACTCAGCAATTATGACGTAATATCTCCGGAAGTATATGTCATACAACGTAATAACTTTTCAGGTACATTCAGTGGTGTAAGTGGATACTGTCTGTTAATAGAGTTGAACTGAAACTTCACGGATGACGCTGAGGTCTTATTACACCACCAGCGGAAATGTAGTAATTAATGAACTATTTTCCTTTGATAAAGACTAGAATGTAACAATGGTCACACCAATATTCCAGAAAGGTAGTAGCAGTAATCCACTTAATTAGAGGCCCATAACATTAACGTCGATTTGCATCAGGATTTTGGAACGTAGTGGGTTCGAACATTATGAATTGCCTCGAAGAAAACGGTCTACTGACAAACAGCCAACATGGATTTAGAAAACATCGTTTTTGTGAAACACAGCTAACTCTTTACTCGCATGAAGTGTTGAGTGCTATTCACAAAGGATTTCAGACTGATTCCGTATTTCTGGATTTCCGGGAGGCTTTTGATACTGTACCAGCTTATAGTGACATAGGCTTATGGAATATCGAACCTGGAGGGCCCTGCCAGTCAGGGCATCATGCGTCACAGTAATGTACTATAAGTGCGGTATGAGCACACCGTGGGCTTGCACCCACACATTGCCTCCACCACTTGATTTGTCTCAGTCGTAGCGTGTGGGAACATGTAACCTCCCTCTCACTTATCGACCTTAATGTCAGTAAAAATTAAACAGCGTGCACCTAATGGAAATTTGGGAAAATCAATCGTCACCGAAGTTAATCTGTCGGTAAAGAGGGAGGAAAGGGTTACATCTAAATGAAAGGAAAAATGCAAATGAAATCGGTGGAAATTAATTTTGAGAAAAGGGTAAAATGAATAAAGAAAGTAAATGTGTGGTCGTTACGCTAACAATTAATTGGCGTTAATTAGATATTTGAGATTTGGGGAAAATTACGGCCGACAGTCCTATGGACAACTACTATAATAACTGAAAATTAAAGATTAATGCACATGTAATTAGCACTAAAAGTGTGGCACCTGAAGGTTGTCACGTGTCATGTGAAAACCGAATGTTTGTCAGAAGTAATAAATTTCGCTACACTCTGACTTAATGTAGCAAAAGAATTAATAAAACTGGAAAACTGAAAGTTAATTTAGTGACTGAAATTAATAGCGAACTTTGTTTCTGAAGCACTACGAAATTCAATAAAATAATGTTAGTCTTGGGCGACCTCAACAATCATTTCAAAAGCTACTTGAATGTACGCAATTTAGAAATAAGAAATTTAACTTTGAACTTGAATTAAATGATTCTGAACAATTAACAATAGTAAAATTTAGTACGTACCAAGCTGAGATGCAGTCACAGATAAGCTAAAATATGATAACAAAACT
Organism: Schistocerca americana; assembly: GCF_021461395.2. Classification (NCBI taxonomy): domain Eukaryota; kingdom Metazoa; phylum Arthropoda; class Insecta; order Orthoptera; family Acrididae; genus Schistocerca; species Schistocerca americana. Next base: position 49,670,121 of record NC_060120.1, read on the forward strand.
CGCACTCTTAATTTGTGCTTGTGTAATCTAAATATTATAGCCAGCTATGAATACCTTAACTGAACTTCGAAATTAAATCAGTGAAATCGAATGATATTACTTTAATGCTGGCGTTTGAATTTCAATGACACTCGAGTTCATTTCGGAAAAGGAAGGGACCCTGCTTGGTAATGCAATTGGGCAATGAGCAACAAAGGTTCATGCTAAGTTGCTGTATTTTAGTGATGCTAATGGAACAGTTGGAAAAGCTGAGGTCCTCCATACTGTTCTAAAACTTTACGTGCTTTCAGTCTTCCTTGTTGGCTGATTCAAGGTTTGAAGTCGTCGATCGAGGAGGTGGCGACAATCATTTATGTTGGCCATAGCTGTTGCAGAAGCTGTATGTTGGGGCACCTTCCTCTCGTCGCAGTCACCAGGCGAAACGGGCTCTTGATGTGTGACAGTTAATGTTTCCTGTCCGCGACACCGTACCAGAAACTATCATAGCAAGTCGAGCGCAATTACATGCTGCCAAACCCTGGAAGCTTGGCAACTCACGGGAGCGTCACTGAACACACCTGCTCCACCGCCCTACTCCAGCCAGACTCCGCTATGCCCGCGCTCCACGCGGCAGGGTTAATACTGCCAAAGATCCTAAACACTTTGGTTCTCCACACGACCTATCCTTGTAATCGTTCGATAGCATAGTTTTCCCTTGGCAAGACCCAACGCAAAAATACAAATAGTATTTACAAAACTAACCAATTATACATCGACGTAAATGTATAAATGTATATATACACAAATAGTAAAACAAATACAATATATAAAGACGCAGAAATGTCATATCTTCAGGTAACAAAATAAGGAAAAAAATTTATAGTACAATAGATGGAAATAGGAGGATATGCATTTCCGCCGTTACAGACAGTTAATGACAATTGCGTCCGCTCCACCCACAAGACCTGCATGTTATAATACATGACCAGACCGGCAAACTTGGACATTAGCGTTCTCCGCGAGGTCTTCCCTGAGTTGCATTTAGACCCATATGGCTACACCACCTACAGCCCACCATCTGGTGATGGCGCAGGACGAATGGCTATCTGAGATGGCATGGAAGTGATGGACGTAACATACTTGTCGAACGCGCGAGGCTTCGCTATCACACTTGGCACAGCCTACGCTCCCTCCGGTACTTCGCACCGCGGTGACTGACAACTCTTCTATTCGGAGGAGGTCGCCCCACTTTCGCAAGGAAAATGGACCATTTCATAGTGGGCGGCTATATTAAGTGTACCGCGGCCCGAGAAATAAACACTGCATTACGTCTGATGTCCTGCTGTACAAGCACTGGTACGTGACCTCGCGCTCCACGATACATGGCTCTCATATCATGGGCAACAGCGGGGATATACGCATTTTCTGGCCACTGTGCCAGTCATCTGGACCGGAACTACGTCTCGCGTGACCTCCGCACAGCGACCCGTGATGCAGTAACTGGCCGACGGCCTTCACGGATCCTCTCGCGTATATCTGTACTATCACCTTACCCCGACAACTCACAAGGAGCAGCAGAGGCCCATGGACGCTAAACATCACCATTCTTCGCGGGGAATCGTGTCGGCAAGCAGTAAATGACACGTGGCGTCGTTGTTTCAGGCGCCTGCTCATGTACGCTTCCTCGTTGCTGTGGTGGCTGGGGTGTGTCAGACCTACACTTGAAAGACCCTGAAGGCCTACGGCAGTGACAGATCAATCGGGCAAAGGACAGCATCTGAATTTTACTATACAGCATTACATGAGCTGGCGACGCAACCGCTGTCTTCCGAACGTCAGACGTCCGTCCAACGCATCAAAACTCGTGTACTTCGCGCCAGGTAGAGCAATTGGATGGAGTCTGCATCTGTGCGCGGTGGTTTGAGCCCCAAAATAAAAAAAAATCGAGTGTTCCCGAATTGTCACCACATTAAACAGTTTTGCATGATATGCAACATTACATTAATAAATTGGTCAATGCACACAACAGAAACACTATCATACCGATAGAAGACCTTAGTGTATTCCTAATTATACATGTGGAAAAAGAGTTGCATAATCATGGAAGGCGTTGTAGGACGAGGAATTCATAGACGGAAGTCGATATCACAATACTAATCACATATTCAGATTCAAAGCCAACATGATATCTCATTTCAAAGTAACTCTTGGAAACCAAAAACGCCATAAGCAAACTTGAAATAACGAAATTAATTATGTGGGGCTTTGACGAGGACTGAAAGCAGAAAATGTCAGAGTTCCTCGTCTGTGCAAATCGTATTTTCAAATAAACAGGAGAGATAACCCAAGTAACACCTAATGCAGATGCACTAACAACCATTAAAATGCGAGATGCTCAGTGTACGGAGCCTGATATGAAACGGAAACCTCATACTATGACAAAAAGCAACTTTTAGATCTTCAGGCTGATGGTCCGCATGGGACAACAACCAAGAAACGAATAATAATCAGAACGTGAAGGCGCCTAGGAAATGAAAGACAAGGGTACCAAGTTCTCTTAGCTCAGCCATGGCTATTTTTGGAGGGTTGGCAGTAGGCGTGTATCCAATGTGACCAACGTAAGCCATAAAATAGGGGGGACTGGTGCAATAATTTCCCTTGCATGGCGTACAGATATGCATTAGCAATTTACGAGGTTGTCATTGCATGTGATTAGTCTCCCGCTATTGAAGGATGTAGCAGAAAGAGTCTCTAAGGGAAGGCAATTTACAAGATTGGCCGAACAGAAATACTCTTGACATGGAGTTGAAAGGCACGAATTAACAACACCATCACTGAATAGACTCTAGTAGCATCTCAGGTGGCACCTCGCGACAGGTATCACGTCTCGGAAACCGCAACTTCAGAACAAGCCGAGTAAGCCCTGGCATCCACGCCAGCATGTCACCTAACTGGAGCAGTGCTTTTTCTGCTGCAATTCAGTCTAAACGCGGGATGTCCTGGAGTTCGCAGCTTCTCCCGACGGTCAGTACCACCCATATTAAAGCAAAAAATAAATGAAATTGAAGTGATACAGAGACAGCTCGTCGTCCCTTAGAAAATGGACGCTAATCTATTTAGTCTTCGTCACATCCATTCGTCGTTTTGTTTTGATATTGCCAAGCAATTGACTAATCCTACAATTGCAAGAGGAAAAGAAACCAACAGTCTTCGCACTGGAAGGTATTACCAACCAGACACGTTATGGCCGATGTGATGTTTCTGCAGTAACACAAAGGAATGGAAAATTCTGTAAGTCTTGTTTTCTGCTCATGTAAATGACGAAATCAGAGTATTTTTAAGTTGTTTTGAAAAATACAGACTCACATTGTCATGTGCCGTTGGATTGGTTAATTTTGAATGCGGCAAAGGATAACGTTCTGACTGTCTTCTCAAGCCCTGAGTGGTAAACAGACATTCCACATAGATATTAATTGTGACCCTATCTCAAAGTAACCAAAAGTGCTACTGAGACATTCCAAGAGTACATAAATAGATATTAATGACAAGTTTGGGATTTAACCTAAAATGGTATCACAGTCTCTCCCTTTTCCATATTACATTAAATTCACCAAAGCTCTCAAGAATCAAGTTATAATCAGTAAGCAAGTTTAATTACTTCTTCTCTGAATACATCAATTAATATTTAAACACTGAATATGTAATTAATCAAACTATATCTCTATATGTGAAAATGTTATCAATTGAAACAAGTAAATCTTTAGCAGTGACAATTACACCTACGTCGTAGCTGTACAATGAACTAAGTTGGGGGAGGATGACTTTATCTAATTTGTTTTCATGTACTCATTGGAGAGTAGGTTAGTAATTAGTTCTTAAATTCCTCTATTCAAAGCGTATGCATGTTGGAGTATGCAACTCTCGCAAATTGGACTCAACATTTAATTTCGCCAGAAGCGCTTCGTACATTACCAGACGGCAACTGGGGCGGCGTCGTCTCCCTGCTGGATCTGATATCGCTAATTCCCTATTCTCGCCTTGACTGAAAGTAATGAGTCTCAAACGCTACGCGTTCCGTGGAATATACAAATTTCCCTAGTCGAAATTAATGGCAATTGCACACTCGCTCTGGGTTGAAACGGCGTGTACAAAATTCTGCCAGGAAAGATTCCCGCAGGAATATTTAACTATCGCTTTACGTTTGTCACCATGATATGTGAAGCGTATCGCCCTCACTTCGGAGACGTAAAGTAGAGTGACTGTCGCTCCTTTACCACACGCAGGTGTGTGGTCTGCCGCTAGACGTGAGCGCCCGCTCTCTCTGTCTCTGTGTCTTAATTGAGTTCTCAAAGTGCTTTTATATAATGTTATCATCCCCACCTTGATTCTACTAAATCACTCGTCTGGCTTCAGCCGACCGCTCCCTCGTTAAAGGTAAATTCTTATTTTTCTTGTCTGCGTCTCCACTCGTTAAAGTACTTGGCCACTTGCTTGCGTCTCGGCCGTGTTTATTCTCATAGGTATTACATTGAGTTTCCGTTATTTCTTTCTGCAGTGCACCTGGGTATTCTTTTGTTAAAGCCAATTGGGTCGTTCCAATGTCATTAGCCACCTGCCCTGTCCGTCTCCAAGCTGCGTTCACTTTGTTATATTACTCATGCCGCTGTCGTTAAAAGGGTAAATCGTCTGTTATTCCGTACATGAGATAGTTCTAATTATATCCTGTTGTCAATAATATCGTTATTTGCTGGGGCTTTTATTCGGTATCGTCGTTATAAGCTTATGTAAGGCCTGAAAATGTGGACATCTTACAAGATAAATTCACTATATAAAAGCATTACTGTCGTGTCAGCTCTGACAGTTGAGGCTTGAAATGGTAGTGCTGTTAACAAATGATTTACGATGCAACATTTTGTACTGCAGCTGCAAGGAGTTGTTGAAATTATTGGGCACATCATTGGGGAAGCATTTTTCACTATCCTGTGTTTGCCTCATATGATTTTCTCAGACACAAATTCTGCATAACATTATAATTTGTGTATCTCTGAAACATTACCCCTTCTTCATGACTACACAGTTCTTACAAATAATTTCGTTCCTAGTTTATGAGGCTATTATAACTTGATGGCAACAAGTGTTTGCTCCAGAGACAACCTATAACTAAGTGTGCATCTCCGCTGAAAATTAATTTGACGATGGGCTTGCCAGTGCAGCGGTAAAACGAAAAATGTGTACCTCCAGCTAATTAATTAACTTTGAGCAAAATAAACGGTGTCTGCAGAAGAAATGGATTCCAACTGAATTTACACTTTTGCCAGTAAGAATCAATTGTTTCTCAAGAATCATAATTCAGCATAATGGTAAAAGTGGAAGGTTAGCGTTTCAAGATTGAACTGTGTGGCGACTGACAAAAACATTTGTACAAGAAAAATCTTATGACTGCGTGTAAAAGTTGTAAAAAATAGTTCTTTGATAAACTTAACATGTCAACAAAATGGAAAATGAAAGTTTAGGTCAAAGATTTGACTCTGTGAGTTTCCAAGATGGCATAAATTAAAACTAATCCAGTGACCTTTTCTGCTACCGCTATTTATCATACTGCGTCGATAGGCTCGTTCGCATCAGAGGAAATTATACATACGACGAAAGTTTTCATGCTAGCACGTGACAGTAGATACAAGATAATATTTTTATAGTCTTTGACTAAAACAGCATTAAGAGTTCCTTTACAAGATGTTCTTTTTATCATACCAACAAAAAACGCAGTAAATTATCTTAGATTAACTGCTTGTCGTCTTTTGTGGTGACTTCAGACAGACCACAGCAACTTTTGTCGGGGATCGTGTTAACAACACGACCAGCACGGTGATTAGGAACCCCGTAGTGATAAAAAATGGTTCAAGTGGCTCTAAGTACTATTGGACTTAACATCTAAGGTCATTTGTCCCCTAGAGTTAGAACTACTTAAACCTAACTAACCTAAGTACATCACACAAATCCATGCCCGAGGCAGGATTCGAACCTGCGACCGTAGCAGCAGCGCTGTCGTTGGTTTGGCACCGCTTCTCTCTCGTACACTTTGTTGTGCAACCTGCATCTCATATCTTTACTGCAAAAACGGAGAGAGAGTCCTATATATATATATATATTTAATACTTAAATGCAATTTCATCTGAACAGGTGGTTATGCTATCAAATAACTTGATCTTAAACAAGCATGTGTTTGTAGGCGTAAATTTTGAAATGGAGCGTTTCAGTACTTACCCTGTATTTATATATTCCATAAAAAAAATAAAGATCACCACAGTTGACTTTTACACTGAGAGAAAATTGTTACTTCTGCCTGTAAGCTCTTATGTTATTTAAAGCGAAAAGTCCAAAAAATAACGTACATAATACTACATTTTTGTCGCTGATGCTCATTGCCTAGTTAGTCCTTACCATGTAGGTGAGACGCACGCTATGTACAGGAAGGTTACGTTGAGGTAACAAAAGTCATGGGACACCTCCTAATATCGCTTTGTACCTCCTTTTGCCCTTTTGCATGGCGTAGTGCAGGTACTCGGTATAGATTGGACTCAACAAATCGTTAGAAGTCCCCTGCAGAAATATTGATGATGTCAGGCAATACTACGCTGACCGACCCCTCTCTAGAACGACAACGAGACAGCAGCGGCATCTGCACGAAAAGGACCTAAGCTACGAGCCACCTGCCCAAGGCCCAGTTCAAGACCAGCCGTTCTACGAGCTCTGCAGCTGCGACTTAAAGACTGTATAATTTCACTTGTATTAGGCATTGTCTGTACTGACGAGATTTCTTACTTTGTTTGTCGCTCATTGCTTCCGACACATCAATGTAAGTTCTCGAAGTTAAGTGTTGTTATTTACCTCACTATAATAAAAATTCATTGACACGATTTGCTTGAATTGTTGCCTCGTGGTCTGAGAAAGCAGGTTTCCTAGGCACTCTCTAACCCTACCATCAGCTCTGACCATCTGAAACTGGGAGTCATCTGATCAGGCCACGGTCTTCAATCGTCTAAGGTCCAATCAGATCAGTTTGGATTCCGTAGAAATGTTGGAACACGTGAGGCAATACTGACCCTACGACTCATCTTAGAAGCTACATTAAGGAAGGGCAAACCTACGTTTCTAGCATTTGTAGACTTAGAGAAAGCTTTTGACAATGTTGACTGGAATACTCTCTTTCAAGCCGGCCGAAGTGGCCGTGCGGTTAAAGGCGCTGCAGTCTGGAACCGCAAGACCGCTACGGTCGCAGGTTCGACTCCTGCCTCGGGCATGGATGTTTGTAATGTCCTTAGGTTAGTTAGGTTTAACTAGTTCTAAGTTCTAGGGGACTAATGACCTCAGCAGTTGAGTCCCATAGTGCTCAGAGCCATTTGAACTCTCTTTCAAATTCTGAAGGTGGCAGGGGTAAAATACAGGGAGCGAAAGGCTATTTACAATTTGTACAGAAACCAGATGGCAGTTATAAGAGTCGAGGGGCATGAAAGGGAAGCAGTGGATGGGAAGGGAGTGAGACAGGGCTGTACCCTATCCCCGATGTTATTCAGTCTTTATATTGAGCAAGCAGTGAAGGAAACAAAAGGAAAATTCGGAGTAGGTATTAAAATCCATGGAGAAGAAATAAAAACTTTGACGTTCGCCGTTGACATTGTAATTGTATCAGAGACAGCAAAGGACTTGGAAGAGCAGTTGAACAGAATGGACAGTGTCTTGGAAGGAGGATATAAGATGAACATCAACAAAAGCAAAACGAGGATAATAGAATGTAGTCGAATTAAGTCAGGTGATGCTGAGGGAATTAGATTAGGAAATGAGACACTTAAAGTAGTAAAGGAGATTTGCTATTTGGGGAGCAAAATAACTGATGATGGTCGAAATAGAGAGGATATAAAATGTAGACTGGCAATGGCACGGAAGGCGTTTCTGAAGAAGAGAAATTTGTTAACAACGAGTATAGATTTAAGTGTGAGGAAGTCATTTCTGAAAGTACTTGTATGGAGTGTAGCCATGTATGGAAGTGAAACATGGACAATAAATAGTTTGGATAAGAAGAGAATAGAAGCTTTTGAAATGTGGTGCTACAGAAGAATGCTGAAGATTAGATGGGTAGATAACATAACTAATGAGTAGGTATTGAATATAATTGGGGAGAAGAGAAGTTTGTGGCACAACTTGACTAGGAAGGAGGGATCGGTTGGTAGGACATGTTCTGAGGCATCAAGGGATCACCAGCTTAGTATTGGAGGGCAGCGTGGAGGGTAAAAATCGTAAAGGGAGACCAAGAGATGAATACACTAAGCAGATTCAGAAGGATTTAGGTTGCGGTAGGTACTGGGAGATGAATAGGCTTGTACAGGATAGAGTAGCATGGAGAGCTGCATCAAACCAGTCTCAGGACTGAAGACCACAACAACAACAACAAGGTCCAATCAATATAGTCACGAGCCCAGGAGAGGCACTGCAGGTGATGTCTCACTGCTAACAAAGCCACTCGCGTCGGTCGTCTGCTGTCATAGGCCATTAATGCAAACCGAGCGAGGTGGCGCAATGGTTAACACACTGGACTCGCATTCAGAAGGAGGATGGTTCAATCCCGTCTCCGGCCATCCTGATTTAGGTTTTCCGTGATTTCCCTAAATCGCTTCAGGCAAATGCCGGGATGGTTCCTTTGAAAGGGCACGGCCGATATCCTTCCCCGTCCTTCCCTCACCCGAGCTTGCGCTCCGTCGCTAATGACCTCGTTGTCGACAGGACGTTAAACACTAATCTCCTCCTCCTCCCATTAATGCAAAATTTCGCAGCACTGTCCTAACGGATACATCCGTCGTATGTCCGAACATGATGTCCGCGGTTATTCCACGCAGTGGGACTTGTCTGTTACCCGTGACCGTGTAAATGCCGCTGCTCTCGTTCGTTAAGGCCGTTGGCCACCGTCCGTAGTGGCTGATAATGCCTGAAATTTGGTAATCTCGGCACACTTTTGACGCGGTGATGTCGTAATTCTGAATTGCCTAAAGTTTTGTGAAATGGAATTCCATGGGTGTACCTCCAACTACCATTCCGCTTTCAAAGTCTGTTAATTCAATTCGTCCGGCATGGATCACCTAGGTACAAGTGACAGCTACGCCCGTGCAAGGCCCTTTCATATCTTGTTACGCCATACTACCGCTATTTGTATACCTGAATATTGCTATCACATGACGTCTGTTCCCTCAGTATATATTGGGTGTCGAAATTACGACAAAAACGAGACGAGCCTGCTGGCTCTTAAGTAACAGTTCAGATTGGCATGCAGAGAAACGTAGTCCCTAACACAAATGAAAACCAATTGGACTCAGTGTTCCCTTCCATATGGTATCTGACAGAAACTGTCGTTGCATTACTTAACACAAGTAATATCAAGATGGCCCACTGCTTTGGTGCCAAACTGGTATCTAATATAACTCTCACAACATTCCCTAAAACTACTGGGAAACTCTAGCACACTTACTCGCAGCTCTTGTGCAGTGCGTTCTACCGATCAGTCAGACTATGTAACAATAACTCTGAAAATGTTTAGCCGGCCGATGTGGCCGAGCGGTTCTAGGCGCTTCAGTCTGGCACCGCGCGACCGGTCCGGTCACAGGTTCGAATCCTGCCTCGGGCATGGATGTGTGTGATGTCCTTAGGTTAGTTAGGTTCAAGTTCTAGGCGACTGCTGACCTCAGAAGTTAAGTCCCATAGTGCTCAGAGTAATTTGAACCATTTTTAAAAATGTTCCACGTGCCATATGCTCGAAACTTGTATCACATGTATCCTTGCATTCAACTTCACCCTTCAAAACACTATACGAAACGAGGAAACCATGGTAACAAAAATGAAATTACGTGTATCGCGAGATACGGTATTCCTAAAGTAATGACACTCGGTAAAAATGAAGAGAGCTATGTTCTTCATCATTTCAGAATTAGGATGAAACAATACTTGACATTGCGTTACCTTTCTAGTCTCTTTGCCAAACTGAGAAAACGCACTGCAGAAAAAAAATAGTGCACTTAGAAAGGCGACGTCTGATTTGATCCGATGACGGCATACCCCCCCTCGGTGTTAGCAGATGTGCTGATAATGATTTCACAGTCTTCCGACAACAGATAGTGTGACGCAGCTAACACAGTGTGATCTGTGTCTAGTCTTTAATACGGGATGCTCACAGCCAGAAGGCTGAGTATGTGCAAACATGTGAAGTAAACAGCTAACCATGTTACAGAGACGCACTCGTGCTTCCTAGAGTGAACTGAGCAGCTTTGAAGAGGGCCCAAATTGCGACCTTCCAAATGACGAGATGGTGCTTCCGGACGTGCTGCGTCAGTTGTGCAATGATGCTGGTATCAGGTACCACGTGAGCGTTCTCATGCCTGTACATGAGGTTCTGGACGTTCATGCAGCAGAGGATCGTCGTATTGTAGGGGCAGCAGTCGCAGATCGCACAGCTACCATACCACAGATGAGAGGGCTTATGAGCATAGGCGTGTCAAAACGAACTGTAGCGAACCGGTTACTAGCAGTGGGGCTACGGACGCACACCCCTCTAGCCTGTCTGTCACTCACGCCCCGACATCGACGCGCACTTCTCGACTGGTGCCGTCAAAGGATCACTTGGAAGATGGAATGACGCTCTTCAGTGACGAAAGCAGATTTTGCCTGCACGCAAGTGATGGTCACTGACTCGCAGAGAGAAAAGGTCCAAGACACACTGGCCCCCACACAGGCCTTAACGTCTGTGGTGCTAATAAGCTACAACTCTACATCTACTCTACATCTACATCTACATTGATACTCCGCAAGCCACCCAACGGTGTGTGGCGGAGGGCACTTTACGTGCCACTGTCATTACCTCCCTTTCCTGTTCCAGTCGCGTATGGTTCGCGGGAAGAACGACTGTCTGAAAGCCTCCGTGCGCGCTCTAATCTCTCTAATTTTGCATTCGTGATCTCCTCGGGAAGTATAAGTAGGGGGAAGCAATATATTCGATACCTCATCCAGAAACGCACCCTCTCGAAACCTGGCGAGCAAGCTACACCGCGATGCAGAGCGCCTCTCTTGCAGAGTCTGCCACTTGAGTTTATTAAACATCTCCGTAACGCTATCACGGTTACCAAATAACCCAGTGACGAAACGCGCCGCTCTTCTTTGGATCTTCTCTATCTCCTCCGTCAACCCGACCTGGTACGGATCCCACACTGATGAGCAATACTCAAGTATAGGTCGAACGAGTGTTTTGTAAGCCACCTCCTTTGTTGATAGACTACATTTTCTAAGCACTCTCCCAATGAATCTCAACCTGGTACCCGCCTTACCAACAATTAGTTTTATATGATCATTCCACTTCAAATCGTTCCGTACGCATACTCCCAGATATTTTACAGAAGTAACTGCTACCAGTGTTTGTTCCGCTATCATATAATCATACAATAAAGGATCCTTCTTTCTATGTATTCGCAATACATTACATTTGTCTATGTTAAGGGTCAGTTGCCACTCCCTGCACAAGTGCCTATCCGCTGCAGATCTTCCTGTATTTCGCTACAATTTTCTAATGCTGCAACTTCTCTGTATACTACAGCGTCATCCGCGAAAAGCCGCATGGAACTTCCGACACTATCTACTAAGTCATTTATATATATTGTGAAAAGCAATGGTCCCATAACACTCCCCTGTGGCACGCCAGAGGTTACTTTAACGTCTGTAGACGTCTCTCCATTGATAACAACATGCTGTGTTCTGTTTGCTAAAAACTCTTCAATCCAGCCACACAGCTGGTCTGATATTCCGTAGGCTCTTACTTTGTTTATCAGGCGACAGTGCGGAACTGTATCGAACGCCTTCCGGAAGTCAAGAAAAATAGCATCTACCTGGGAGCCTGTATCTAATATTTTCTGGGTCTCATGAACAAATAAGGCGAGTTGGGTCTCACACGATCGCTGTTTCCGGAATCCATGTTGATTCCTACATAGTAGATTCTGGGTTTCCAGAAATGACATGATACGCGAGCAAAAAACATGTTCTAAAATTCTACAAGAGATCGACGTAAGAGATATAGGTCTATAGTTTTGCGCATCTGCTCGACGACCCTTCTTGAGGACTGGGACTATCTGTGCTCTTTTCCAATCATTTGGAACCCTCCGTTCCTCTAGAGACTTGCGGTACACGGCTGTTAGAAGGGGGGCAAGTTCTTTCGCGTACTCTGTGTAGAATCGAATTGGTATCCCGTCAGGTCCAGTGGACTTTCCTCTATTGAGTGATTCCAGTTGCTTTTCTATTCCTTGGATACTTATTTCGATGTCAGCCATTTTTTCGTTTGCGCGAGGATTTACAGAAGGAACTGCAGTGCGGTCTTCCTCTGTGAAACAGCTTTGGAAAAAGGTGTTTAGTATTTCAGCTTTACGCGAGTCATCCTCTGTTTCAATGCCATCATCATCCCGTAGTGTCTGGATATGCTGTTTCGAGCCACTTACTGATTTAACGTAAGACCAGAACTTCCTAGGATTTTCTGTCAAGTCGGTACATAGAATTTTACTTTCGAATTCAATGAACGCTTCACGCATAGCCCTCCTTACGCTAACTTTGACATCGTTTAGCTTCTGTTTGTCTGAGAGGTTTTGGCTGCGTTTAAACTTGGAGTGGAGCTCTCTTTGCTTTCGCAGTAGTTTCCTAACTTTGTTGTTGTACCACGGTGGGTTTTTCCCGTCCCTCACAGTTTTACTCGGCACGTACCTGTCTAAAACGCATTTTACGATTGCCTTGAACTTTTTCCATAAACACTCAACATTGTCAGTGTCGGAACAGAAATTTTCGTTTTGATCTGTTAGGTAGTCTGAAATCTGCCTTCTATTACTCTTGCTAAACAGATAAACCTTCCTCCCTTTTTTTATATTCCTATTAACTTCCATATTCAGGGATGCTGCAACGGCCTTATGATCACTGATTCCCTGTTCTGTACATACAGGTTCGAAAAGTTCTGGTCTGTTTGTTATCAGTAGGTCCAATATGTTATCTCCACGAGTCGGTTCTCTGTTTAATTGCTCGAGGTAATTTTCGGATAGTGCACTCAGTATAATGTCACTCGATGCTCTGTCCCTAACACCCGTCCTAAACATCTGAGTGTCCCAGTCTATATCTGGTAAATTGAAATCTCCACCTAAGACTATAACATGCTGAGAAAATTTATGTGAAATGTATTCCAAATTTTCTCTCAGTTGTTCTGCCACTAATGCTGCTGAGTCGGGAGGTCGGTAAAAGGAGCCAATTAATAACCTAGTTCGGTTGTTTAGTGTAACCTCCACCCATAATAATTCACAGGAACTATCCACTTCTACTTCACTACAGGATAAACTACTACTAACAGCGATGAACACTCCACCACCGGTTGCATGCAATCTATCCTTTCTAAACACCGTCTGTACCTTTGTAAAAATTTCGGCAGAATTTATCTCTGGCTTAAGCCAGCTTTCTGCACCTATAACGATTTCAGCTTCGGTGCTTTCTATCAGCGCTTGAAGTTCCGGTACTTTACCAACGCAGCTTCGACAGTTGACAATTAGAATACCGATTGCTGCTTGTTCCCCGCATGTCCTGACTTTGCCCCGCACCCGTTGAGGCTGTTGCCCTTTCTGTACTTGCCCAAGGCCATCTAACCTAAAAAACCGCCCAGCCCACGCCACACAACCCCTGCTACCCGTGTAGCCGCTTGTTGCGTGTAGTGGACTCCTGACCTATCCAGCGGAACCCGAAACCCCACCACCCTATGGCGCAAGTCGAGGAATCTGCAGCCCACACGGTCGCAGAACCGTCTCAGCCTCTGATTCAGACCCTCCACTCAGCTCTGTACCAAAGGTCCGCAGTCAGTCCTGTCGACGATGCTGCAGATGGTGAGCTCTGCTTTCATCCCGCTAGCGAGACTGGCAGTCTTCACCAAATCAGATAGCCGCCGGAAGCCAGAGAGGATTTCCTCCGATCCATAGCGACACACATCATTGGTGCCGACATGAGCGACCACCTGCAGATGGGTGCACCCTGTACCCTTCATGGCATCCGGAAGGACCCTTTCCACATCTGGAATGACTCCCCCCGGTATGCACACGGAGTGCACATTGGTTTTCTTCCCCTCTCTTGCTGCCATTTCCCTAAGGGGCCCCATTACGCGCCTGACGTTGGAGCTCCCAACTACCAGTAAGCCCACCCTCTGCGACTGCCCGGATCTTGCAGACTGAGGGGCAACCTCTGGAACAGGACAAGCAGCCATGTCAGGCCGAAGATCAGTATCAGCCTGAGACAGAGCCTGAAACCGGTTCGTCAGACAAACTGGAGAGGCTTTCCGTTCAGCCCTCCGGAATGTCTTTCGCCCCCTGCCACACCTTGAAACGACCTCCCACTCTACCACAGGTGAGGGATCAGCCTCAATGCGGGCAGTATCCCGGGCAACCACAGTCGTAGTCTGATCAGGGGATGCGTGGGACGAGCTGGCCGTCCCCGACAAACCCCCATCCCGACCCCACAGTGATGCCCATTGGCAACAGCCTCAAGCTGTGTGACCGAAGCCAACACTGCCTGAAGCTGGGAGCGAAGGGATGCCAACTCAGCCTGCATCCGAACACAGCAGTTGCAGTCCCTATCCATGCTAAAAACTGTTTTGCTAAGAACGTCTGAACTAATCTACAGAGAGCGCAAACAAATCGACAAAATTTAAACGGTTATTAAAATACAAGATTGCCTAGTAAATGCAGTAATGCTGCTACTTGCGCGCTGCTGACACTGCTCGGCAGCGGAAGGAGACTAAGCGAAATTACACTATTCAGGTACTAAAACACGATGCTACACTCTCAAATACTATAATACGCCCGAAATTTATGAATTAAACAATGCAAGAACCAAAAACACGCAAAGAAATTAAGAATTAAACTATGTAACAAATGAGTGAGCTAGGAGTAAACGACTTGCTGCTCAGCTGCTTATCCAACGGCGGCAGGGAGCACACTCTCGTTCACCTTAGGTGTTTGCTGGAGGTGACAGTAACTACTCAAAATGTCGTTAGATTCACTGTTTCGCCGTTCTTGTAACATTAAGAAGAAGTGTTGCTCCAACAATATAATGCTCGCCCTCACTCTGCCGGTGACACACAACGTGCTCTGGGAGACGTGCAGGAACGTCCCTGCCCAGCACCATCTCCGGACTTGTCTCCAAACGATCAAGTGTGGGATATCACGGCACGAGAAGTGATTCGTGTGACTTATAGGTCAACAACTCTAGAGAACTATGTGAAGTGGTCGAGGAGGCGTGGCATAACTTATCGCAGGGCAGTATTTGCCATCTGTACGATTGACAGGATGCCGGAGAGAGCGTCTGCATTTGCCGCCCTTGGAGGCTACACCACGTACTTATGCATTGGTCGATACCGCTTGTGCTATTGACTTGTAAATGTAACCATTTCATGTACGACATATGCGCTGTCGTAACACTAAAGCTTGAGTGAACTGGAAACCTCTAAAAGGGCGTACTAATTTTTTTTTCCCGGTGGTGTATATACAGAGTGTAACTGATGTAAATGTCGATATTTCTGTCGGTGATCGAGGACGGTATACCGAACAACACTACGTGAGCATTTACGTCATTTACAGACACGCTATTAAAGCTATTACAAGTAGAAATTTTAGGTTGGGTAGTATGTCCAAGTACATGTGGCAAGAGCAGGCCATCGATAATTATTGTCCTCAGGGCAGTATGTCGGGTACTGAAGTATGAATTCGAGGAAACGCAAAACGATTAATCTATGCTGACAGGTGTAGTCCACATAGTGGTGCAGTTACGACTGTGCAGAAAGCATAGTGTAATAAATATGTGACGCGTTTGTGGGAAGACAGTCGACATACAGCAAAGACAGCCAACACACTGATGTGTGTACATGTAAAGGCACCGCATGGAAAAAATATCTACGCTTATATCTTTACAGCCTGTATACAGACAAACGTGAGTGTATTTCCCACACACTGGCTGGCGTTTCCTAGTTCCCTTTGGGAAATGAACTCCTGAAAGTGTCGTAGGCAGGCTGCAGAACTTCACAATGGCACTACGAATGTTAACAGGAAATGGACAACCGCAGTACCTACTCTCTGCTCTGGAGGCCGAGTGTCCGAAACGCCTGTATCATAAAAGAGGGTCTTGGAGCTGTGGACAGCTCGCGAAACCGAGGAGTCTGTCATTGGTGGCGATAGGGTGCCGAAAGGGAGTTTGAACCCTCTGCGATGAAGCTGGAGTAGAAGCATATTGTGGAATGTCGTAGTCAGGCACCAGTAAGGTCGTTCTTTGTGTGTGGAAGTTCAGAAAGTGTTCGGAAGTGCGTTCCCTTTGGCACTCATGTGGAACGTCTTTGTTTCTTGCCTGTATCGGAGGTGGGTGTTTATTTTTAACGAGCATACACGGAATGTTTAGGAAATGGCTGACTGACAGAGTTTTTAGCGGATGTCTAGCTGGAAATTTTGTCTAACAATCCAAGTGGACTTGGCGAGAGATACTAGAAGAAAATAAAAACTGTCTTTTGTTTCTATGGAAATTTGGACTGTGCAATTCCTGTGTTTGTCCGCATCCTCTTTAGTGTTAGACCATCTGTGGTTTGCAGAAGATATAGTAGAAATCGTTTGGTCCAGAGACTGATTGGAGTCTTCATAGTCCAGTCCAGTGGTCGGATTAATGTGATCTTTTGAGAGTAGCCAAATGGCTACAGGGCATGGAGTAGTGCCATACAGAAAGTCACTAAGTTAACCTTGCCTTGTGGTTCAAAATGGTTCAAATGGCTCTGAGCACTATGGGACTTAACTTCTGAGGTCATCAGTCCCCTAGAACGTAGAACTACTTAAACCTAACTAACCTTAGGACATCACACACATCCATGCCCCAGGCAGGATTCGAACCTGGGACCGTAGCGGTCACGCGGTTCCAGACTGAAGCGCCTAGAACCGCACGGCCACACCGGCCGGCCCTCGTGGTTCAAAGCAAAGTTGACGACCCTGATTAAGACTGATAGCGTATGCTGAGCAGTATATGGCAATTATCCAGGTCAGCTAACAAATGTCTCCGAAGAAGTCCACGGAGCAGTACAGTGTTGACTTGTCTAGCACACTGAACGGCTCCAAGAGTTTGCGGACTGAGCATGAGGGAATTCACCAGACGCTACATAAATGCTGAGATAAAACACTAGAAGGAATCTATCAAGGCCGGGAGATACCTACCCTCCAATTCAGAGTGTTTTTTCATGTCATCGTCGAAAGAAGTATTTTTTATTGTTTAAAGAACTACGCCCTCGAAGTGTCTTAATTGCCTCTCGACGGGGATATACATTTATGAGATGTGTACTTACTCCGCAAATCACTTTCGCCTTTCCTTTTAATGAACTGCGTGTTCAAATAACTTAGCCCTTGTGATCTTATTATTGCTCCGAAGGGGTAAATACAATTATGACAAGCGTACCCGGTTTGTAAACTGCAGTCACCCTTCCATTTAATATCGTTCTTATTTCTACTGTTAGTAAATTATCCTTCGTTGATATATCTCTGCCAGCATTTTCGGCTATTTTACACGAAATCTGGAACTGAGACGAGATTGTCTGCAGCAATTTGCCGTAGTAGCGGTATGTCTAATACAAGTCAGGGAGCAATGCCGTACTCTCCGTAAAACCTAATTTGAATTCCGTCCGAAACTGGCAACTTATTTGTTGTCATCTGTTTCTCTTGCTTTCAAACGATTGGACGCCTGTTCCTGTGTCCTCCACAAGAGAATCTGTACGATTCTTTCCCGTGAATGATTTTTAAACGCGACATTTAAAACTCCAGTTTTCGTATTGCTGTCTTCTGTTGCCACGCCAGACTGGTCGATGAGTGCCAAGACAGAAAATTTTGACGCGATTAGTGACTGTATGTATTTTGACGCGATTAATGACTATATGTATATTGACGCGATTAATGGCTATATGTAAGACCAGAAATTTCTCTGTATCTCTTCCAGATGCTTCAATAAGTGTGCAATTGCACCCGTGTTCTAGGAGTAGCGGTTTTCATTAGTAATCAAAACGCCCTCATTCCCGGATTCGAATCCCGCCACTAATTAAGTTTTGACTAATAATCATCATTGGCTTCCCAAGACTTCGGCGTAAGAAGTCACCCTCGTTCCGCTAGCGGCCTTGTCAAAGAGGGTGGAGGAGTGGGCAAATGTTCAGGGCACTCTTGTCCTAGGGGTGGGAAACTGCCCCTAAAGGCCGATGAACCACAAGTGATCAACGGCATGAGTATGCAGAAGGGAATGGAAACCACTACATTAAGGACATGTAACTTGCATCCGTAGGACATGTGGCCTGTAATTGAGAAGTGTCCTGATGATCTCTCCATTGGGAAAATATTCCGGAATAGTTCCCCATTCGGATCTCAGGGAGGGGACTGCCAAGGGGGAGGTGGCGATAAGAAAAAAGACTGAATAATCAAGGAAAAGATAACGTTCTACGAGTCGGGGTGTGGAATGTCAGAAGCTTGAACGTGGTATGGAACTAGAAAATCGGAAAAGGGCAATGCAAAGGCTCAATCTACAGTAGGGGTCAGTAAAGTGAAATGGAAAGAAGACAAGTGTGGGGTAATATCAACAGAAGCAGAAAATGGTTTAATGGGAGTAAAACTCGTTACGAATAGGAAGGTAGGGCAGAGAGTGTATTACTGTGAACAGTTCAGTGATACGGTCGTCCATATCAGAATCGACAGCAAGCCGATAGTTCAGGTATATATTTTGACGTCGCAAGCTCAAAGTGAACCGATAGAGAGTGTATATGAAGACATTGAAAAGGTTATACAGTGCGTAAGGGGAGACGAAAGTCTAATACTCATGGGAGACTGGAATGCTTTTGTAGGGGAAGGAGTAGAAGAAAAGGTTACGTGAGAATATAGGATTGGGGCAGGGCTTGAGAGAGGAGAAAGACTAGTTGAATTCTGTAACAAGTTTCAGCTAGTAACAACGAATAACCTGTTCAAGAATCACAAGAAGAGGAGGTATACGTGGAAAACGCTGGGTGATGTGGGAAGATTTCAATTCGATTACATCACGATCAGACAGAGATTTCGAAATCTGATTCTGGATTGTAAGGCGTACCCAGTAGCAGATATAGACTCAGATCACAATATGGTAGTGGTGAAGAGTAGGATGAAGTTTTAAGACGTTAGTCAGGAAGAATCAATACGCAAAGAAGTGGGATACGGGAGTACTAAGGAATGACGAGATACGTTCGAAGTTCTCTAACGCTATAGATACAGCAATAAGGAATAGCGCAGTAGGCAGTACAGTTGAAGAGGAATGGACATCTCTAAAAAGGACCATCACAGTAATTGGATAGAAAAAAAGAAGTTAACTGCGAAGAAACCCTTGGGTGACAGAAGAAATACATCATTTGATTGACGAAAGGAGAAAGTACAAAAATGTTCAGGGAAACTCAGGAATACAGATGTACAAGTCGTTGAAGAATGAATAAATAGGAAGTGCAGTGATGCTAAGACGAAACGCTACATGAAAAATGTGAAGAAGTAGAAAAAGAAATGATTCTCGGAATGATAGACTCAGCAGCCTTCGGTAACATTAAAAGCAAGGGTGATAAGATTAAGAGCGCAACGGGAATTCCACTGCTAAATGCAGAGGAGAGAGCGGATAGGTGGAAAGAATACATTGAGTCTCAATGAGGAGGAAATTTGTGTGACATGATAGAAGAGGAAACAGAAATCGATCTACAAGAGATAGGGGATCCAGTGTTGGAATCAGAATTTAGAAGAGCTTAGGAGGACTTAAGATCAAATAAGGCAGAAGGGATAGATGAAATTCCCTCAGAATTTCTAAAATCGTTTTGGGCAGTGGCAACAAATCGACTGTTCAAGTTGGTCTGTAGAATATATATGTCTGGCGACATACCATCTGACTTTCGGAAAAATATCATCCACACAATTGCGAAGACTGCAAGACCTGACAAGTGTGAGAATTATCGCCCAATCAGATTAACAACTCATGCATTCAAGTTGCTAACGAGAATAATATACAGAAGATGGAAAAGAATGGATGTGCTAGATGGTTAGTTTGGCTTTAGAAAAGGTAAAGGCACGAAAGAGGAAATTCTGACGTGGTAATGGAAGCCAGACACGTTCATGGAATTTGTCGTCCTGGAAAAAGCCTTCGAAAATGTAAAATGGTGCAAGATGTTCGAAATTCTGAGAATAGGGGTAACCTATAAGAGAAAAGAGGGAATAATAAGAGTGACGACCAAGAACGAAGTGCTCGGATTAAAAAGGGTGTAAGACAGGGATGTTGTCTTTCGCTCCTACTGTTCAACCCGTGCATCGAAGAAGCAGTGATTGAAATTAAAGAAAGGTTTAGAAGTGGAATTGAAATTCAAGGTTAAGGGATATCAATGATACGATTCGCTGATGACATTGCTATCCTGAGTGTAAGTGAAGAAGAATAACATCATATGCTGAATGGAATGAACAATCTAATGAGTACAGTATATGGATTGAGTGTAAATCGAAGAAAGACAAAAATAATGAGAAGTAGCAGAAATAAGAACAGTGAGGAACTTAACATCAGGATTGACGGTCACGAAGCAGATGTAGTTAAGGAATCCAGCTGCCTAGGCAGTAAAATAACCAACGACGGGTGGAGCAAGGAGGACATCAAAAGGAGACTAGCAATAGAAAAAAGGGTATTCCTGGCCAAGAGAAGTCTACTAGTATCAAAGATAGGCCTTAATCTGAGGAAGAAATTTCTGAGAACGTACGTCTGGAAAAGAGCATTGTATGGAAGTGAAACGTGGACTGTGGGGAAACCGGAACAGAAGAGAATCGAAGCATTTGAGACATGGTACTAGAGACGAATGTTGAAAATTAGGTAGACTGATAAGGTAAGGAATGAGGAGGTTCTGTGCAGAATCGGAGAGGAAAGGAATATATGGAAAACACTGATAAGGAGAAGGGACAGTTTGAAAGAACATCTGTTAAGACACGGGGGAATGACTTCTATTGTAGTAGAGGGTACTGTAGAGGGTAAAAAATGCAGAGGGAGGAGGAGATAGAGAAGATCCAAAGAAGAGGGGCGCGTTTCGTCACAGGGCTATTTCGTAAGCGTGATAGCGTTACTCAGATGTTTAGCAAACTCAGGTGGCAGACTCTGCAAGAGAGGCTCTCTGCATGGCGGTGTAGCTTGCTGTCCAGGTTTAGAGAGGGTGCGTTTCTGGATGAGGTATCGAATATATTGCTTCCCCCTACTTATACCTCCCGAGGAGATCACGAATGTAAAATTAGAGAGATTCGAGCGCGCACGGATGCTTTCAGGCACTCATTCTTCCCGCCAACCATACGCGACTGGAACAGGAAAGGGAGGTAATGACAGTGGCACGTAAAGTGCCTCCGCCACACACCGTTGGGTGGCTTGCGGAGTGTAAATGTAGATGTAGATGTAGATGTAGATTGCAATATATACAGCAAATAATTGAGGAATTAGGTTGCGATTGCTACTCTGAGATGAAGATATTGACACAGGAGAGGAATTCGTGGAGGGCCACATCAAACTAGTCAGAAGGCTGATGACCCAAAAGAAAGTTGTTATATGCTTGGCGCATACTTCTTTTTATAGAGCCTCGAATCTCTATAAACTTTTGCCTGTCGAGGTTTCCACGTTATTACCTGCCCCGAGAGTGCTATAATCTCTGCTTTCTCAGCGTATTTCCAATTTTGTTATTCAAAAGCGTGGGCCTTTTCCGCCTTTAATTCACTTAGTCGATACATCTTTCTCCAGACAGCGACGTAAAATCAGTTTAAACTTTGCTCATAAATGCTCTATGTCAGCGAGCGATTCCCAGACTTCAGCATATTTATCCCGTAGAGGAAAAAGGGAAATTTCTGAGAGCCTAGAAGAAAAGGTTTCAGCTGTATTTCTGTCACGAAACTACATTGAAGAGACAAAGGAGCTGGTGCACCTGCGACCGTCGCTGTCGCGCGTTTCCGGACTGCAGCACCTAGAACCACTTGGCCACTGCGGTCGGCTTTTAAATGATGTCATCTTGCTTTTAGCTGTTAGAATTGTGTTGCAATTTCGGTATAAAGCTCTTGCCAAGCATCTACAAAATACAATTCAACATAATGAGATCATTGTGAAGTGGGAAAAACACTAGGTTCAACCAGTTTTGTAGTTTCCTGACATTCACACATAGCTCTTACAAAAGTT
Organism: Schistocerca americana; assembly: GCF_021461395.2. NCBI lineage: Eukaryota > Metazoa > Arthropoda > Insecta > Orthoptera > Acrididae > Schistocerca > Schistocerca americana. Next base: position 49,692,399 of record NC_060120.1, read on the forward strand.
TGGCTTATATGTTTACATTAGGCAGAAATGAAAACGTAATATGCACATCAAAGAACAATCAGTCAGCGACACTGTTAAATATTCCCTTTTCCAGTTTCGAGTGGACTGTATATATACGGGGTGGTCCATTGATCGTGACCGGGCCAAATATCTCACGAAATAAGCGTCAAACGAAAAAAAATACAAAGACGAAACTTGTCTAGCTTGAAAGGGGAAACCAGGTGCCGCTACCGTTGGCCCGCTAGATGTCGCTGCCAGAGGTCAAAAGGTTATCAACTGCGTTTCTTTAAATAAGAAACCCCGTTTTTATTACATATTCGTGCAGTACGTAAATAAATATGAATGTTTTAGTTGGACCACTTTCTTCGCTTTGTGATAGATGACGCTGTAATAGTCACAAACATACGACTCAAAATTTAAGACGAACAGTGGGTAACAGGTAGATTTTTTAAATTAAAATACAGATCGTAGATACGTTTAAACATTTAATTTTGGTTGTTCCAATGTGATACATGTACCTTTGTGAATTTATAATTTCTGAGAGCGCATGCTGTTACATGCTCAAAATGATGTCCGTCAACCTCAATGAATTTGACAATACGTGTAACGACATTCCTCTCAAGAGCGAGTAGTTCGCTTCCGTAATTTTCGCACATGCATTGACAATGCGCTATTCGATACCGCTTCAACCGCACGCGACCTATGTGCCGGACATCCATCATGTTGGAAGTACATCGCCTTTCTGTCATGCAGTGAAACATCTTGTAGTAACATCGGTAGAATATTACGTAGGAAATCAGCATACATTGCACCATTTACATTGCCATCGATAAAATAGGGCCAATTACCCCTTGCTCCCATAATGCCGCACCATACATTAACCCACCAAGGTCGCTGATGTTCCACTTGTCGCATCCATCGTGGATTTTCCGTTGCCCAATAGTGGATATTATGCCGTTTACGTTACCGCTGTTGGTGAATGACGCTTCGTCGCTAAACAGATCGCGTGCAAAAAATCTGTCATCGTCCCGTAATTTCTCTTGTGCCCAGTGGCAGAACTTTAAACGACGTTCAAAGTCGTCACCATGCAATTCCTGGTGCATAGAAACATGGTACGAGTGCTATCGATGTTGATGTAGCATTCTCAACACCGACGTTTGTGAGATTCTCAATTATCGCTCAATTTTTCTGCTACTGATGTTCGGGCTAACCGCGACTGCAGCTTAAACACCTACTTGGGCATCATCATTTGTTGCAGGTCGTCGTTGACGTTTCACATTTGGCTGAAAACGTCCTGTTTCGTTAAATAAGGTAACTTTTCGGCGAACGGTCCGGACACTTGGATGTTGTCGTCCAGGATACCGAGCAGCATACATAGCACACGCCCGTTGCGCATTTTGATCACAATAACCATATATCAACACGATATCGACCTTTTCCGCAATTGGTAAACGGTCTATTTTAAAACGGGTAATGTATCACGAAGCAAATACCGTCCGCACTGGCGGAATGTTACGTGATACCACATACTGATACGTTTGTGACTATTACAGCGCCATCTGTCACAAAGTGAAAAAAGTTGTCCAACTAAAACATTCGTATTTCTTTACGTACTACAGAAATATTAATAAAATATGGGTGTTTATATTTTAAAAAAACGCAGTTGATATCCGTTTTACCTATGGCAGCGCCATCTAGCGCGCCAACCATAGCGCCATCTGGTTGCCCCCTCCAAGCTAGACGAGTTTCGTTCTTTGTAGGTATTTCGTTTGATGTTTATTTCGTGAGATATATGGCCCGGTCACTATCAGTGGACCACCCTGTATATATCAAACATCTAAAAGTGAGCACTTACAGCACATTAGAGGAAATGTCTAAAAGAATAGAGATAAGTTTTATTTCTGATGCCTGTTTGCTGACAGTGTATTACGGTTGTTCTTCGAAGGTGCTAAAAATTTCAATTTCTTCTAGAGCGTCCTTTAATCTGCATTTCTATACGCTCTGTATCACCTTTAAACATTCCTAGATGCGGTTATTGTTATTATTGTAGTTTCACAGTTGTCCACTAGATGAAGGCTTACAGCTCTAAGTTATGTTTGGGTGCTCTCTGAATCTGGTTTTGAAACATTTATCTGTAGTCCCACGTCGACATTTTCACAATCGTCGAATTTGATTATATAAACTCCTGATTTTGTAACCGGCTTCAGTTTGTGTGTTGCGTGTCTGACTACTGTCCCTACTGTTTTCGTGTAGACACCGGTTCCACGAAAATTAATCGGATGTTCTGTCTGACATGGCACCATAATACGATGAAGGCAATGTATTCAATATTTTCTGTTTCTGCTTCTCTTGTGTTATTTCTTTACCTCTGTGGTTCTTTTTTATGTAATTTTGTTGTATACTCGTACATTTTGTGGCATTGTACAGGATTCACACACATTAAAGTTAGTTTAAGTAGTGTGTACGTCTAGGGACCGATGACCTTGACAGTTTGGTCCCTTAGATATTCAGAAAGCAAATCGATACCACATACATTAGTGAGGGCTTGCTGCAATCAGCAAGCGCTCTGTCCAGTTCGAAACCTCAGAGTCAAAAGTCATCATTATCAATAGGACCAAAGAGCAGTTGAAGTTTCAGATGAAGTTGTCAACGTTAAAAACTGGACATCAAGATAATAGTTCGTAAATTAGTGCATTAAGTGATGATTTGCTAGTGCATGACAGTTGCAAATTGTGCAGTAGCCCTGTGGCACGTAAGTGTGTTAGCATTAAGTATATCTTGTGTTCATTAGTGTAATAAAGTGAACTAATATTACATGTGTTCAGTGTGTCTCAACAGTATTATGGAGCTGTTGTGTGCTCATGATCGTCTTCCAAAGATGAAAATAAGTCTTCACTTCCTCGAGTAAACAAATAAAAAGAGCACTTGAGCACAGTCCTTCAGATTGTACAAGGGAGTGCTAAAAGTAGTTCCTTGAACTACTGAACCGACATGTCACACGCTACAGGCCCTTCAAGTGGCAAATGGCTGTAAATATCTGGACATGAAGAATGAAGACGTTTGTAATGTATCTTTCGTCGGGTCATCAGTGGGCAAATATGATAACGATAAACTTAAATGAATTTGCCCAGTAGTACGCAATGCGCGAATCAAAGGACACATCACAGAAGCGATAGAACGACGTACTATATTAACATTAAAATATCCGAAAACATAAATTGCGTCCCAGAGTAATATTGAGTTCCTGTAATGTAATGGAAGTCACTATCGCTTACATACCGTAAGTACCATAAGCGGATTGACCGTGAAAAACCTTACTTTAATTTCCATCCTAAATGGTGGTAGGAAAACTGAATCAGACTTCATATATTTAAAGATGCAGGCTCCACTCAGAATACATCTACATCTACGTGATTACTCCGCTATTCACAATAATGTGCCTGGCAGAGGGTTCAATGAACCACCTTCAAGCTGTCTCTCTACGGTTTCACTCTCGAATGGCACGCGGCAAAAACGAATACTTAAATTTTTCTTTGCAAGCCCTGATTTCTCTTATTGTATCGTGACGATCATTTTTTCCCTATATAGGTGGGTGCCAATAGAATGTTTTCGCAATCGGAGGAGAAAACTTGCGATTGAAATTTCATGAGAAGATTCCGTCGCAACGAAAAACGCCTTTGTTTCAATGATTGCCACTCCAATTCACATATCTTGTCTATGACACTATCTCCCCTACTTCCCGACAATACAAAACGAGCTTCCCTTCTGTGTGCTTTTTCGATGTCATCCGTCAGTCCCACTTGATGCGGATCCCACACCGCATAGCAGTACTCCAGAACAGGGCGGACAAGCGTGGTGTAAGCAGTCTCCTTAGTAGACCTTTTGCAATTTCTAAGTGTTCTGACAATGGATTGCAGTCTTTGGTTTGCTCTACTCACAATATTATCTATGTGATCGTTCCAAAATGGCTCTGAGCACTATGGGACTCAACATCTTAGGTCATAAGTCCCCTAGAACTTAGAACTACTTAAACCTAACTAACCTAAGGACATCACACACACCCATGCCCGAGGCAGGATTCGAACCTGCGACCGTAGCAGTCCCCTCGGTTCCGGACTGCAGCGCCAGAACCACTAGACCACCGGGGCCGGCGATCGTTCCAATTTAGGTTATTTATAATTGTAATCCCAAAGTATTTAGTTGAATTTATAGCATTCAGATTTGTGTGACTTATCGCGTAATCGAAATTTAGGTAATTTCTTTTAGTAATCATGTGAATAACTTGACACTTTTCCTTACTCAGGGTTCATTGCCACTTTTCGCACCATACAGATATCTTATCTAAATCATTTTGCAAGTCGTTTTGATCATCTGATGACTTTACAAGACGGTAAACGACAGCATCATCTACAAACAATATAAGACGGCTACTCAGATTGTCTCCTACGTCGTTAATATAGATCAGGAACAATACAGTGCTCAAACAGCAAGATGCTATCCGCGATTTGTCTGGTTGCTTTCGAGCAATGTACCTTACCCTTCCTTACAAGCCGTCTTTAAAACAGAAAATACACAGCATAAAAACATATGTGTGGAATTTATCGGTAACTGCATTAATGGTACACGTTTCTGATGAATATGCCAAGTTACTATTCAGAACAACGTGAAGTACATGATTTGCAAGTATTCGTACCTATGGCTGCTTCATGAGGACGGACAAACGAGTGATTAGCGGGAAAGAACTTCTTCCCTCAAAAAAGCTTCTACTTTCTGGCTACTGACAGTTATTTTCATACATTGATACCTCGCCTTTTTACTGTTTTTATATCGTTTGTTCCCTTTTATGTTACTCTTGGAAGGATCTACATTTTATTGTGACGGTATGGATAAATACAAAAGAAAGTCACATTATTTAATTTCTTACACTTAATGTTCAATGTTAATAACCTTTGTCTTGTTTAAAAAGCTTTAAGAGATTTTACATAAAAAATTCTTAGGCATTCCTATCAGCCAGTCTCCGTAGTATCCTTTGCCTTTAAAATCAAGTGTACGTTACCACGATCAATAAAACCCTGTTAAATCTACCTCTGACAAAATTTTGCTTTAACAAATTAGACTACCAAACATTATCTAATATTGTGCATGTGACTAACCAGCTGGTGTTTCTGACTGTCCTGCTATCTGCTAACTGAGGTCAAATGTTCTGAGTTCGAGTAAGAATTCAACTGATCCTGTTCGGTTATCCAAAAATGTTGTACGAGTTTGGTATATATATTCAATTATTTGACAAGCTATAATTATCTCCACACAAAAATTGTCAGTAGGTTTTCTGTAGAACTGACAGGGAGCTATTCAAAATTGTGAACATAATTATTTTTTCTAAAATTGACAAGTAATTCTCTTTAGAGAATTGAAATTTTCTGGATTGATAATTGTTTACTTTGCGAGATTGTACAGTATAATTCAGATTTTGTGCAGAGAACTGTAGTATTATCAAGAACTCTGAAAAAATGTATATTCCTCGAAAGTCAGGTGTCAACTTAATCTGACACCACAGTGCACTGTAATTGCTCGCTAACTGACTCACAATGTCTTTTCCTGTTCCTTCAACTGCCTCGTTTTGCTAGCCCCATTTTGTCCCTATAGTCGCACTGACTTTACGCCGAAGCCCACAAGAAATTCATACGTTGCAGCTCGTGGCACTGCAGGTGTTAAGAATGCACGCAACTGTCTCCGGCTGGGAGCGAGTGACTATTTCAGACGAGTTTAATAATTGTTGACAGCATGCACAAATGCATGTAGGTTTTCTATAGCACACGACAAGATTAATACTTTTAGCGGGTACCGTTTCAATGAAAAACTGATTTCCCATGGGCCCTGCACGGAGCCGAGAGTTCGCGAAGTGTACCGGGCAAGCCGACTAGTGTAAGGTCACAAGTTCGTTGCGAGGTTCGTATATTTCCTTGCCCTGATTAGCGCCCTGTGGCGGCCAACTTTTGTCCATGACTGGTAGACACCTGGCAGCACGTTTCTGCACTTTTACTTATTTCCAGAGTAGTCAGAACGTTACGTCACTTTATTTACTTCGTCCTCATTTTTACACAGCAGTTTACTTTCAACGTCCACGCCCCAGTCATCAATCTCAAGAAATACAAAAGCACGCAAGAGCAGTAGAGTTCTTATTTTGACTATAGTCTAATGCCGTATAAACTTTTCAAGGTAATAATTAACGAATAATGATGAAAATAAATATTGTCTCATTGCAGAATCCAGGCTAGGGTTTTACAGTACCAAAGATAAAAATAAGGCAACATGAAGCCGGTATGGTTTGGATTATTATGTTTTCAGAGCTGTATTAACGGATCACACGTGATACCGTTGTAGGAACACAGGAAATTTCCTCAGAATTTAAAATTCATTGATAACCAATCTGTACATAGCTTGTTTAAATTCGGAATATTTGTAATGTGGAGAAGCTGCCTGTCCAAGGAATACTAAAAAGTTACAGTATTGTTTAAAAGCAGTCTTGTTGCGATTTTAGTTTTTAGTTTCACTCCTGTGAACGGGACCACGTTATGCAGATCTTGGTGCCTCTCGCGTCCATCTAGAAAAGATAACCTGAAGATGCCTAAATAAGACGAAACGCGTAGCTGAAAACTAAAAAACTAAAATTGCAACCAGGACTGTTTTTAACCAATACTGTTAAGTACTGGTTTGCTGTATGCCACATATGGATTGGAAGAATTTCTAAAAATCTATATTCCACTATAACGCATTGCCATTTTGACGCTGCTGGATTACAACGACCTCCCTGTCACTCTCTTGATGGTTATGTAATGTGTTGCGATGAGTCGTTGGCATCGCTCATGTCTGATGAGAAATAAAGCGAATGATACACCGGAAACTTTTTCGCAGAAATATGAAACGCGTTTCATTGAGTTGGCATCAGCCGAAAATCCGTCATCGGGTCCTGCACAAGGGGAAACGAGCAATAAACGCGAATGTTCGCAATAAACTAGGATGTTTCCACTGGGACAAACCGATTGAGTCCGTACGGACGCCAAAGCCTTTATGTGTGTGGTGAGCGTCGTCGTGTCTGCCGAATATCAGAGGCCGTGTCCCGCCGGAAGGCGAGTTCCATGTTATTCTCGTCACTTCCGCTTCTTTGTCCCCCTGTGAAGTCCGTTTGCTCTTTTGTTGCTGTCTCTTCCTGGAACCGCCTTACTCTGTTCGACGGATGCCGATCGATGCTTCCAAGCCATTCGCCCCACACCCGGCGCTTTACTTACCGTAATATTCAACTCTCGCTTAATTTAAATGTATTGAAACGAGCTGCAAATGGAAACACTGTCGGAAATCATGTTATACACTGTAAGAGGCTATGAACATCTTTCTCATTGCATCAAGTTTCGGTTTTTAGTATTCATCATCAGATACAAAATTTTTAATTACAGATACGAAACCAAGCGACGTGACGCAGTGGTCAGCACATGGACTCGCGTTCAGGAGGACAATCGTTCAAACCCGCGTCCGGCCATCCTCAAATAGTTCCCCTAAGTCGCTTCAGGCAAATGCCTTTGAAAGTGCACGACCGACTTCCTTTCCCGTCGTTCCTTAATCCAATGGGAACGATGGACTCGCTGTTTGGTTCCCTCCCCCACAAATAAACCAACCAACAGATATGAAAGGTGAACTCGGACTCCAACGGTAAAATTTCGAATGTTTTCATGAATATTTTCTGAATAATTTCGTATAAAACTCCATGATCTCCGTTGTCTCCATACTGAGCGATCATTATTCTTTTTGTTATTACACTAATGACCTTTGTTTCGGCTGAAACATTTTAACACTTGAGCTACTCTTCCACTGCATTCAGTGTATCCCTAAACGTGGTAGATTTCACTCAGCACCTCTCCAGTATACCTGTTCGTACTGATGTCTACTTCTATTAATGTACAGCTAATAGTTCTAGATAAAAAAAATACGTTGACATAATTAAGCAGCACTGAACAGAAGTCTAAGGGAGAAGAATCAAGTAAGCGTTATTGTTGTCAGGAGCACGTAGCATAAGTGAATGGAGCAAATACTTTTCAATAGAAAAGACATCCTGCCCATACCGTGGACGTTTCCACTGTTGTTCAAATATTTTCAGTGCTGTACACAGTAAGACAAATTGTGAACAAGAAATCAAGGGAAATACGTTTGGTCTGTAACGAGCTACCAGAGATCACGTGTCTCTTATACAAAAAACTCAAAAGATACCTATGTTCGTGAAATTTTGATTCACCCTGTCCACAGGCGCTGAAAACTTTTGTGTGTGTGTGATGATTACTAGTAAAAATCGAAACCCTGTAGCCATAATAAGTATGAGGCCTAGGTTTCTCCCGGCGTGTACAACGTTCAAATAACGTACTGGAATTCAGCTGGGTGAAGTCGTCGACAACCACCCGATATTTGGTCAGGAGCACACCCTGCCATTCTCAAGGCCTAACTGCAGCAAGTAAGCACTGTGCAAGGGAATTTAAGGACCTCATTTCTCAGAGAATCTGCGGAAAGATAACATAGTGTAAACACTAGCACCATCACAAACCATAACTCCGCGACGTCAGATAGTGAAATTAATAATGAATGGATGAGATAGTATGAATTCTCTTCCTCTGTTTTTTGACAAGGGAGAGAGCAGGACTCCATGCAACATGTAAACAAGAACATATTGTTGTAAGGTTACGTGCTAATTTAATTACAACTGTTTCCTTAATAACACTATGCCAGTAGCTCTAAGTGTACGCCAGAATCTCTTTGGAACATGATTGGCCGTATTTTGGGGAAATGTGAAGTGTCTATTTCGTTTATCAACTACGATCAGAGTCCTTCTAGATGCCGTAAAGGATGATCTTGGTGGGCGTAAGCCGGGTGTCTACCGTATTCCTTGGAGTTGTGAAACGTCGTCCATTAGTCAGATATTCAGGATTGTGGAGGTCGCGTGTACGGAGCAAACGCGGCACACACGCTTACAACAGCCGAGCAAATCCGCCGTTGCAGAACATGCTCTTGGCATCTGTCTTACTGTGGAATACAACAACGCAGAGATGCTAGCATGCATTTCCAGCTGTTAGGATAGTGGTATTAAGGGAGAACTTGACATTAAATTAGCAAGTAAACTAATAAATAAAGATGGTACTTTACACTTAAATTCTCCATACAATCCTACACAAACACACACACACACACACACACACACACACACACATACACACACACACACACTCACTCACTCACTCTCTCTCTCTCTCTCCCTCTCTCTCTCTCTCCCTCTCTCTCTCTCTCTCTTTCTCTCCCTTGTCAAAAAACAAAGGGACAGATTTTCTCCCTCCTCACCCGTTCATTATTAATTTCAGCATCTATAACGTCTGACTTCGATCATCGTTGACTTGCTATGGCGCTAGTGTTTACAGTGTGTGTGAGTGTTACCTTTCCTGAGTTTCGCAGAAAACTGATGTTTTAACTTCTGTTGCACAGCGCTTATTTGCTGCAGTGACGAGTATGCCTTGAAAATGGTTGTGCGTACTCCTGTCGAAATATCGATGGTTGTCGACGACGTCACCCGGCTGCATTCTCGCAAGTTATTTGAATACAATAAATATGTTCATGGTGTTAACCTGACCTATAACAATCTGCAAACTGTGAGGTACTTAATACCAACATTTTCCTTTTAAAAAATTTAAATTTTTATTGCAGAATATGAAAAGTGCAGCCCTTCCGTCACGTACATTTATGGCAAGTGATACTTTTCACCTTCATTTTCTTTCTTTCTCGAACAGAAGATCTTTAACTCGTGAACGTGTGATAAATCGTGGGTTCATTATGTCAACTAATATGTCACTCACGCAGTATGTCAAGAAACCTAGTGATACCAAGTGATATTCCCGTGTTATCCTCCGTAATGAGATTACGTTGGGAGACTGCTAGCTTCGTGATATTGCCACTTGAGACTCTACACCTGTTGTTCATATAGGCACAGCTCCACGCTCTTGTTTCACGAGCCTACAGTTTGTGACAGGTGAAAATAGATTACATCATCCGCATAAGGTTACGACTAATCTAGGTATAGGATCCGCGAAATGAGTTGGCTTGAATCTACAAGGGGGACCGGTGACCTTTGTAACGAAATCAGTTCCAAAAATCAGGGTGTTCGTCGCGTATCATTTTATTAAAATTCGTGACCATTTTCGCTTTGCAGGCATCATCATATTCAACGAGTACAGCTGTGACAACTAGACGCGCAGTTAATACGTGTTGCTGCTGCACTCATTGGATCTCATGATGACTGGAAAGCCGAAACCGGTCATGAATTCCAATAAACTAATCTATAGCTTGGACACTGATTGCTATTATTTAATGTAGATGTAGAGTAAGTAATTTTTCATATCAGACTGCGTTAGTAACTTGAAAGAATGATCACATGAACATTTCTCGATGTGCAGTCAACGTATGCATTTGTGTGATCTACCAATCCAACAGCTTTGCCTCAATTTGTCGTAATTTTGGGGCACTGTACCTCAATCGGTAAAAATGGAACCCAAATAGGGTAACTTAATTGTCCGCCTGTCATCTGTCTGTCTGTCCCACCTTTAAAAACCTTCTATGTCAATGCAATCAAAAGATACGACTATTTGCGTCACAGGTTTTGATACTCCAAACCCACTGATTAAAACCTAGAGTAATGGATTTTGGCAGGAAGCAAGGTTCCAAGGTTCAAGTATAGGAAAGAAATCAGAAAATTGTTAATTTGGCATTATATCACATGAAAATAACCTTATTTGTTGTCCGTCTGACTGTTTGTTGAGACACATTTTTCTCAGGATCGGGTAGTCGTACGAAGTTGAAATTTTTAAAAAATATTAAGTATTACGCTCCCCTTTGCGATGTAAACATTTAACCTTTTAAATCAGTGCCATCCAAAGATACCGTCTTTTATGTCACTTATTTTGATACTCGAAAACACACTTAACAAAACGGTCTTTTATGTCACATATTTTGATACTCAAAAACACACTTAACAAAACCTATAGGGTATTTCCCGTTGACCAAGAATCGTGAAATTTGATGAAAAGCAAGGCTTCTCAGTACAGGGAAGGAAAGAATCCTAAAACAGTTAACTACATAACATGAAGAAATAATTTTTTTATCGTTTGTTTTCCAACTGTCTACCCGTTCGTCTTGACCACTTCTTCTCAGGAACAGTTAGACGTATGCACGTATTAAAGTATACGGTTCCTTAGCAGTTTAAGAAACTTAATGTTCCCCGTCAATACAATCAAAGATTACTGTCTCTCAGGTCACAGACTTTGATATTTTGCCACTAGCGATATCGATAACGGAAACATCGACGAAATCGTCGATTTCCGGAATGGATAAACTATCTATACACATAATTATCCTTGTACCGAAAGCGCGAGACTTACTCGAACTTACCAGAATTTTTTTAATTTGAAACAACAAGCGCCTTATTTACATGCGTACTTTCTCAAAGAACTGTTCCTAGTGTTAGTCGCAGATATATATACTGGGTTAGAACCGTTGTTTCAGTCTCTCCGGATGCGAATTTCTTTATTGTTATCGATGCCATTAGCTGAACTTCTGAATTTGATTAGTTAAAAGAAAAATACCTTCAGTAGACCAGAAATTTAATTATTTTAAAAAAAGCAAGGAATTGACATGTATATTTAACATTTCTGCATTGAAAATTATTTCTGCGCTGAAATATTTAAATTTTAATATGTCACAGCAAGGCTGATAATGGCATACTTTCAGAAGTAAGAGAGATTAGAGCTTAATAACTCGCAAGCACATGGCTTAATCTGTATGTTTCTTCTAGTTCAGGACATGGACGTGCAGCACAGTACAGGGTAGAAACTCCAGTAATGTGGTACATAATCACGGCTCCCCAAAGCATGTTCCACACTCTGAACATTATATTTTAGTTATTTACAGGCATCGTTTGTGCTACAGTTATGCAAAACAAACTCCTGAAGATAATATTTAACTTTAGATCAATAAATTACAATTTTCTCATAATTTAGTTCTCGTTTCACTGAAACATGACACCAAGTACCTCATCAGGGCCCAGCAGAGTTTTATGCACGATTACACAAAAGATACTGTGAGGTATCTTACCAATTGGATCTAAATCATTCACGAAACTATTACTGAACAGAGCTTTATCTGCAGTTGCCAGTGTACTGGGTGAATATCGAAGAGATTTTAAATAGGCACGACCCTGCTTAGAGCAAATTTTCAACCTGAAATCCTCAGTTCGTCACAATCAATGAATTCAAAAGATATGGTCGTAGCATTTATTCATATTGAAGTCACATGTGAATTAAAAGTTATATCCAAATTGGCAAATCTAATCTGCAAAATCCTTAGGAGCACAATCTCGAAAGCAATGTTTCTAGGTGACACACCACGACCTGACAAAAGGTACGATGTCGGATAAGGCCTCTTGAAACAAACTGTGAGAACTTGCGAAGGAATACTAAGAGGACTTACTAGTCATTCCTGTAAAAAGGAATTAAAGTAGTCTTAGTAGACGTCTGCAACATTGTCCGAAAGCCTTGCAGGTGCAGCAATGTAAGTCAGTCTTCCCCAAGAGAACATGGCAGGTTTCAAATCTTTGCACGAATTGGAAACATTATTTTGAATACAAAAAAATTGACAAATTTTGAATAACAATTATTGTTAATGTTAAAGTATGGTAATTAAAATGATTCCAGGTTATAATCGATGCAAAGGCTTCAGAAAAATCTTCTGTACGAGGAAGGTTACACAACAAAGAGCCACAGAATAATATGGAATGTGTACTGCACAACTGATTATGCAATAAGCTTAAAATAATGCACTGCGGCACAGCAGTCATAACGGAATGCCTTGATTCCAGTCAGTGTCATACTAATATCTGAAAATTTCAGATATTACAGTAAATTATAAGGAAAATAGTAGTATATATAGAAACTTCAGATTTTGCAAATAAAGAAGTAAAAAAAAAATATCATAGTATAGATAACATAATAGAAACAAAGAGTAAGATAACACTTGAGTACTTTGGAAACATTTACAGGGTGGGTGATACAGACTAAGGAAAGGGTTATCAAAGAGTTTTGGAAAAATACTTACAATTTTTCGGATGCAAGACATCTAGAAAGCCTGGGAAAGGAGCCACATAATAGAAGAAGATGAAGTAATGGTAAAGATCATATTTGGAAATAAAGAAAAAGAAAATTTGCGTAAAGTGGTCTGAAGAAAGAAAAACGAAACATTCAAAAATAAAGATGGAAAACTGGAGGGATGAAACAGCAACGAAATATGGAGAGCTGAAATGGGACCTTGGTCCCTAGAAGCCCCCTAACAAGAAAAAAGACTTTCACAGCCAGATGATATATGCATCCAGAAGATCTGTGACTGCCCAACTTTTTTATCTTCCATGACTGTCTATGGTGAGTCTTCTTCTGCTTCTTCTTGTCTACGTTTCAGTCCCACTTTCGTCATTATCATGAGCAATGCAGCAATGGCTTTGAGGAAATGATTGTGTATAGAGGAAACGATATTATGCGACATAAGAATTTTGATTAATCTCGACGGTAAGTTAGGACTGTGATCAATCTCGCTGTCATTTGCTGTCTACAATCAAATTACAGTTGCAGGCTAGTCTCATACGAATCCCATTAACTGGCACAAAACAAGTTTCTCGAAATAACAACCTCAAAAATTTATTGATGCCGCCACAAAATTTCACAGGAATCAGTGTAATAAGAAGGAAGTTAAGACGTCCCGTGTCTCATCGACACAGATGTCTTTAGAAGTGGATCACATGCTCAGGTTTGGATAGGTAATCGGGCATTCCCTCTCAAAGGAACCAGCCCAACATTCGACTCACGTGATTTCCATGGGGGGATTTGAACAGCAGCCCTGCTGAATGTGTCCTACCACTGAACAGCCTCGCTCGCTGCGCTAATACAATAGCGTGTGTCTTATATTAAACAGCACTGCAAATCTACGCAGGTGTTTTACGAGACTGTCAAAGAGTACACCACGAAGAAATGGATGATAAAAACTCTGTCAATCGCAACGTCAGTAAACCCAGTGCACTATCAAAATAAAAGCCCATGTCCAACAACAACAAAACTTCATCTTTCATTCCCTACTCATGAGAGCTGGATGGGCTTTAGCAGAACTCTGTTCGTCTTAGCCAAACGTAACAGTAGGCTGGGAGTTGGTCAATTGGATTTAAGTGGAATGGAATACCCAGTGCCAGCGTACGTCTGACAACCTGGATAACCAAAAAACGTGTGTGTGTATATGTGTGTGTGTGTGTGTGTGTGTGTGTGTGTGTGTGTGTGTGTGGAACCATCACTGTGTATGTTGCCCGATTCCGGTACTGTATTCGTGATACGACTCTCTTACGACTAGGTTTTTAAACAGATGTTTTCTGAACACTAAATATAACCCGCAGTTTGCAAGTAGCCTGCAGTTGAATAAAAGACTAAATTGAACTTTATCTGCACTTAAGTATACATAAAAATTCAATCTAATTTATCTGTGCGTCGTTGCTATTCGCTGTATACGCAATAGGACTGAATACTTTTCAAGCTCTTTTTATCTAATACCTATGATTTACTTTACATTAAATATTTATTTTTCAACATCAACCCCGACGTAGGTTCGTTATTTCACTGGATAGTACTACAAGCTTCTCTCAGGGACAGATGCGGAAGTGTAGTTATACATTGTGCACTACCCGCTAAGTTAATGGTCAAATGGTTCAAATGGCTCTAAGCGCTACGGGACTTAACATCTGAGGTCAACTGTCCCCCAGACTTAGAGCTACTAATACCTAACATCACACACATCCATGCCCGAGGCAGGATTCGAACCTGCGACCGTAACAGCAGCGCGGTTCCAGACTGAAGCGCCTAGAACCGCTCCGTCACAGCGGCCGGCGCTAAGTTAATGGAAGAAAATGGTGAGTGTATCGGAAATTCCGGGATCGCGAGAACATTTTCCTGGGATCGCGAGAACATTTTCCTCTACTGTGTATGTCAGAGAATCAAGTGCAATGTTTGTCGTTCCTAAAGAAAAATTGTATATGCGAAAATGATGAATTTCCAGACTCTTCCTTATTCATTTCCTACCTGACTGAGAACTCTGCCCCACCTTTCGTGACAGAACTCGTTCCAACGCTGCTGCTGTTCTGATATTTAGAAGAGTAGTTGGTTTCATTGTGAGTGTCGAACTTTCAATATGCCCTACCATAACAGCTGTCTTACCGTTATTTGAAATTTTTTTTGTCAACTTTGGATTACGGAGCACGTGGTACATACATTAACATTCGGTCTTGTAGCTGGCAGTAATTCCAACGAATAATAATAATAATATAATTTTATGCGGCATACGTATTGCTCACACATACGACTCATTGTATCTCTTACCAAAAGTCATTATGTATGAAATGTTGCACTGTTTGAGCCGTTCGTGGCTCGTGTTCGTGCCATCTCTTATTTGACACCCTGTTCTTAGCGTACAGCCGCTTCGTTATGTTAATTTTCAATTAGTGGTGTCACTGAGTTGCAGCCTTGCCTGCCCGTGAGCGGCAGTAGCAGCGCTTATCGGTATAGGTCCTGCCGTATTATCTTTGCTGGACTGTTATTACTTCCTGGTCGTGGTGTGTCGTGAAACGGGTTGGAACGCGACAGCAGTGCGGTTCGGACCGGGCAATGAAGTCAGTTGGAACGCGCCAGTAGTGGAGATCGGACCTGGCAGTCGGACAGTTGGGACGGGGCAGACGTTCGGTCGGGTTGGAGCGGCAGTGAGGTTCGGATAGCCATGACTCGTCCAGATGTTGCCGGCACACATGACTGGTGACGGTCTTAGTTGATCGTCCGTTGGTCATCTTACTGAACGACGTGTACTTGCTCGCCGATCACTTGTGGATGGCGGTGTGTGTGTCTCAACTCGTGGTTCGTCCTGGTGATTGCACAGTCACTGCTGTTAGCATTGTCGAGTGCTTCGTGCAAGTGTTCGTGAAACTGTGTGTAGTTTATGTGGTTCGACAGACAAGTTATTTAAAGGTTGTCGGCGTACTGCCTCTGAACTGGTAAATTGGCGTGGAGCAGTGAGGAAGGGCAGGATAGCCGTCACTTGCCCGACGATTGCCGACACACACCTTCGAGTGGCAACGACCTTGCTTGGCCGTTTGGGAGGTCGTGTGATTAGAGGACGTGTATTTGGGTCGTCCACCGCTTATGGGTTGTCTGTGATCCGTTCTGGTTGTTGTTCCAGTCTCTGCTGTTAGCATCGTTTGAGTTTTGGTGTAAGTGTGGAGCGGAACTGATCATGATCATTAGTCTGCTGACTGTCTGTCGGTCTGGTTCCCAGTGGAATGAAAATGGTTGGGCCGACTGCCTGTCTCACCTAAGGAAGCTTTAGTGTTTGAATTCCAGGCCAGACCTTCGAACAGCTGAGCGCCCTTGGGTGTACTGCCCTATTTTTTAAAAATCTGTTCTTGTTGTTTGTACTTGTATGGCTTCCTGCCAAATTTTTTTTACAATTAGAGTTGCTCTTTAGGCCTTCAGCCTAGTTTAAGGTACTGTTTCACGTAAGCCCTTTGGCATTTTAAAAATTTTAATGTCGTTGAATTTTTAAGTCTTGGGCCTTCAGCTGATTTTGAGTTATTTGCCCTTAAGGCCTTCAGCCTAAATTGAAGAACTGTTTCACGTAAGGCCACTGGTATTAAAAAAAATAATGTTATTGAGTTTTAAGTGTTAGGCCTTCAGCCGATTTGAATTTAGCTTGTTTACTTCAGCCTAACTAAAGAATTGTTTTAAGATAAGGCTTGTCTTTCAAATTTCCGATTATGCTTTCGTTTTAAGTTATTGGCCTTCAGCCGCTTTTAAATTTAAGTGGCTTTCAGCCGGTAACTAACTCCCAAAGATTGAATGTGTTTGCTGAAAAATTTTTTTGGGGAGGCTCTTGTAATGTTTCATCAAAAAAATAAAGTTGTATGTTTGAGTGTATCTGACAACCTCTTCTTTTGGCCCCTTTCCACAGCTAACTATCTAACCTGTCCTGCGGGCTAAGCGGGACGTCTCACTGTTGTTTCACATAGTTCGAATAAAAGTAAACTTAGTTGTGTATAATCTGGAACTGTTTACCTTTTTGAAGCCTCAAACGCGAATAATATTATATTTCCGTTCAAACTTACATTATTACCTTACAATTGGCAAATAATTGCAAAGAATGCATAACCACTAAACTATCCTAAATGAACTACCCGACATTAAATAAAGTACCCAGGAGACATGGTTGCTTGTGGACGTAACTTCGTAAACGTACACACCATTGGAAGTTAGCTTAGAGATTAGCGGCTTTCTTTTTTTTTATATTCTCGTTTTGTTCGTTTTTTCGTTCGTTGTAGCTGCTCGGGGCGACGTCGCAAGACACCCGTTTCAGCTCGTCGTTGATCCATTAACTCAGATTTTTTATTGCAGAGGGCAGCTAACCCTCTGACCGAACACGCTGAGTTACCGTGCCGGCATGGCTAAATAGAGCAGAAGTTCTCTGTGACAGGTAGAGTAGCTGCCAGCGTATGTAAGGCAGATGAAGACACGAGAAGCTGAGTCACCGCGGTGAAGGACACTAAAATCCGCTTAGGCACGGGAGACAACTTTATCGGCACCTGGGCGAGGCCCACGAGAAAGACAGGATATGGCGCATGCGTCAAAGTACGTGACGCTGCAGGTCTTAAAGGCCCGTTCCCACTAGAGCGCGGCAGCGCGTCGTGCGGCAACGGCAACGGCAGCGGCAAGCGTTTTCCGCTTTGACGCGGCGGCTCGCGGAACTGGCGTTCCCATCTGGAAGCGGCAGACACCAGCGGTAGCCAATGACGGACAGCCACTGAGGTACGGGGCGGGACCCACTGAAACGCTCGGTGCGTTTGATTAACTATATCTTACACCTACATGAAGGAAAGACGAAGTTGGGTGAGGACATAACAATTTTTCATTTTCTGTACAATGTACTCTTTCACATATTTCATTATTCATGTTTTCTCATTTCAACATAAACAGATTTCATGACTACCATTCATGATTGTTTACTATCTCCTAACACATTGAAACAATGTACGATAAAAGAGATTATTCAGACAGTTAAGCGAGACAAAAATTTAAAATGTGGTACGGTAGCACGTACACGAAAACAGTAAGAATACACAGGCTAGGGGGAAGGGATGAAAGTGGAAGCAAACTGATAGAATTTCCCACAGAGCATAATGTAATCATCGCCAGCACCTTGCTTAAGAATCACGAAAAAATAATACATACTTCGAACAGAGTTTTCGAAACCAGATTTTAAATTATAAGACATTTCCCGGTGTACACGCAAACCTTTATTTTTTATTTATTTATTGTTCTGTAGGACCAAATTAAGGAGCAATCTCGATGGTCATGGAACGAGTCAATACATGAAATTATAACACGATAGCAGAAACAGATAAAATGAAATATAAAAAACAGATTCAGGTGACAAGTCGTAAGTTTAAAGAACGAAAATCAACAATGTAACACTGGAATTTGCTTAATTTTTTAGCTCTTCCAGGAGCTCCTCGACAGAATAGAAGGAGTGAGCCATCACGAAACTCTTCAGTTTGGACTTAAAAGACTTTGGGCTACTGCTAAGATTTTTGAGTTCTTCTGGTAGCTTATTGAAAATGGATACAGCAGAATACTGCACTCCTTTCTGCACAAGAGTCAAGGAAGTGCATTCCACATACAGATTTCATTTCCGCTTAGTAATAACTGGGTGAAAGCTGCTAACTCTTGGTAATACGCTAATATTGCTAACAACAAACGACATTAAGGAAAATATATACTGTTAGGGCAATGTCAGAATTCCCAGACTATTGAATAGTGGTCGACAAGAGGTTCTCGAACTTACACAACATATAGCCCGTTTTTGAGCCAAAAATACCCTTTTTTAATCAGAAGAATTACCCCAAAAAATAATACCATACGGCATAAGCGTATGAAAATATGCGAGGTAGACTACTTTTCGTATTGAACTGACACTTATTTTAGATACTGTTCTAATGGTAAATAAAGCAGCATTTAGTTTCTGAACAAGCTCCTGGACATGGGCTTTTCACAACAGCTTACTATCTATCCAAACGCCTAGGAACTTGAACTGTTCCGTGTCGCTTATAATATGCCCATTCTGTCTGATCAAAATATCGGTTCTTGTTGAACTGTCAGTTAGAACTGTAAAAGCTGTGTCTTACTGTGATTTAGCATCAAATTGTTTTCTACAAGCCACGATCTTATTTCATGAACCACATTATTTGATGCTGTTTCAATATTACACACAAGATTCTTCACTACCAAGCTGGTTTCATCAGCAAACAGAAATATTTCTGAATCACCTGTAATACTAGAAGGCATATCATTTATATAAATAAGAAACAGCAGTGGCCCCAGCACCGACCCTTGGGGAACGACCCACTTAACAGTGCCCCATTGGGACTGAACATCACTACCACTCTCAATATTGCGGAGAATTATCTTCTGATTTCTGTTCTTAAAGTAAGAGGCGAACCAATTGTAAGCTACTCCCCTTACTCCATAATGGTCCAACTTCTGCAGTAATATTTTGTGGTCAACACCGTCAAAAGCCTTCGTTAAATGAAAGAAAACACCTAGCGTTCGCAACCTTTTATTTAATCCGTCCAAAACCTCACAGAAAAAAGAGAATATAGCATTTCCAGTTGTTAAACCATTTCTAAAACCAAACTGTACATTTGACAGCTAATTATGTGAATTTAAATGCTCCAGTAACCTTGTATATACAACCTTCTCGACAACTGTAGCAACCTACAATAATTTATTGGTTACGAGCTGCAGTTTACAGCTAAAGAGTCAGTAAACGGTAGTAAATTAAGGAGATGGAACTTGAGTAACTCAAGACCCACAGTTTTCCGATAATCTTAAAGTTACCGTAATGCAACGACTGACTGATACAGAGGAAGGAATCCGCTAGAATACGACTGGATATCTTTGAGAAAAGAAGTGGTGAATGCAGCAGAGTATGTGAACGAGAAAAAAGTACAGTAGAAATCGTTAGATAAAACGTGATACATTAAATCTGACAAAAGGGAAAAATATAAAAATGCTGCAAATAAAGTAGGCCATGGGAAATAGAAATGTCTAAACATGACGTTGACAGAAAGTCCAAAATCGTAGTGCCAGCAGCCGTCTCCGGCGGGGAATAGGAAACTGTTTCAGACGAGTTTAGTTATTCTTGTGAGCGTATTTAAATGCATGCAAGCTCTCGGTAGAAGACGACAAAGAGTACCTTTTCAATTGCATACTGATTTCCTGTGGCGCCTGAAGAGAGCCCAGAGCTCACGAAGTGTGACGGACAAGCCGACTGGTGTGACGTTTCAAGTTCGTTGCTAGGAACGTGTTTCTCGTTGGCTCCGCTACTGACAGAGTGTGAAGGGCTCCTTATTGTGAGTTTCCATTCGGGCCGCTGGCTGAATTGCGCAACACCCGTATACTTGGGACACTCTAATGCGAAACTGGCTCGATGTTGGACAGCATAGAAAACTAAGTGCGGGAACAATCGTCGCCTAAATTCCGGTCGACCACGTCTGTCCGCTACAACGGAGGATCGCCGTATTGTGCCCCAAGCACATCTGCTCCCGCCATCCGAGAACATGTACTAGAGTCCGTGCAACACTCTGCGTCGTACCACACCAATAGTCGAAGACTTGCAGTAGGTGGAAGAGGGGATTACCGTCCCACGCGTGGGCTACTCTTAAGGCAACACAGAGGACAGCGTTTCGAGTAATGCCTTGGTCCGGAAGGACAGGTCGCCGGTGAATGGCGTCGTAATATCTTCAGCGACAAATAGCGGCTCTGCACTACCCCGGACAGTCAGCTTTGACGAGTATGTAGGTGAGCTGGGGAGAGGCCCCATTTGTTTCGTACAGCTACACCGGTGTTTGCACTGGTGTCATAGTGCGGGGGGGGGGGGGGGGGCCATTGGCTACGACCTGAAGTCGTGGCTGTCAGAATTAAAGGGAATAGTGCCAGCACAACGTGCGTCACGGACATCCTGTCTTCATGTTTCGCTTTTCACTCTACAGTATCGTGGTGCCATTTATCAACGGGAGAATGCTCCTCCACTCTTGGCGCGTGTCTGTATGAACTGCTTACGTGACGTCGAAGTACTTCAGCGGCCAGATCCTAGGAAACGTTCGTAATAGGACTCTGTACCAGAGCAAGTATCCAGAATATCAGTGCCAGCTACAACAGTTGTGGGTCATTTTGCCTCTGGAGCGGATGCAAAGGCTTTGTGACACACTTCCCAAAGTAATTTGTACGTACTTCCAGGCGAGAAGTGTGTGACGTCATACTAATTAGTGGGCTTATACCCCCAAATTTGTAAATGTGACTCGATTTTCTGTTCGCTGAAATGAAATATTTAATTTCGTTTCCTCCTATGCTCCTATGTCATTCACTTTTTTCTCAGGCGGTATACACTGAAGTGACACAATTCGTGGCATAGCAGTATGCAAATATACAGATGGTGCGAACATCACGTACATGAGATGCTACCACCTTCTGTATATTTGCATATTGCTATGCACGAATTGTGTCACTTCAGTGTATAACGCCTCGGAAGAAAGTGAAGGACATAGGAGAGGAGGAGGAAACGAAATTATACATTACTACTTAAGGGGGTAAGTAGCTCGCCCGGTTAGTCGTGCAGTTTAAGGCACTGCTTTCCGGCCCTGAAGGCGTGTCAGTCCTTGGCACGAATCCGCCCAGCGGATTAGTATCGAGGTCCGGTGTGCCGGCCAGTCTGTGGATGGTTTTTATGGCGGTTTTCCATCTGCCTCGGCGAATGCTGGCTGGTTTCCCTTATTCTGACTCAGTTTCACTACGTCGGTGGTTGCTGCGTAAACACGTTCTCTACATGTGTTTACACCATAATTTGTCTACCATGCAAACATCGGGGTTACACTTGTCTGGTGTGAGATGTTCCCGTGGAGGGAAGGTAGAGGCGGGGGGGGGGGGGGGGGGGGGGCAGCTGCACTGGGGGCCGAACCGCGCAATAACCCTGGGTTCGGTGTGTGGCGACAGTGGGGTGAGTGGATTGCTGTAGACTCTTGTGGGGTTGTGAACCAGTGAGGGCTAAGGCGGGGACGAAGCCTCTCCGTCATTTCTAGGTCCCTGGTTCCATACAATACTATACAAGGGGGTAAGTGGTGTTATATCAGTGGGTACAAAATCAAGTAAAATTTACAAATTTGCCAGTGTGAGCGCACTAATTAGCATGACGATACATACTTCTGGCCTGGAAATGCGTACAAATTACTTAGCATCACATACACAAGTTATAAAAACGCAATGCGTTGGCAGAGCTGTCGTTTTCAGTGAGCTGATGCATGTTAAAAGGATTCCGACGTGATTGTAGCCGCACTACGGGAATCAACAGACTTCGACCGCGGAGTGGTAATGAGAGCTAGATGCGTGAGACATTCCATTTCGGAAATAGTTGGGGAATTCTGTAGTCCGAGATTCACAGTGTGAATACTACGCTGAGAATACCTACTTTCAGGCGTTACCTCTCACCTCAGACATCGCAGTAGCCGACGGCCTTCACTTAACGACTGAGAGCAACTGCGTTTACGTAGAGCTTCCAGTGCTGACAGACAAGAAACACTTCGTTAAATAAATGCAAAAATCAATGTTTGACGTAAAAGTAACCTATAAGTTGGGACAGAGAGGCAAAATTAGGCTACGTCAGTAGACGACCGACGCGAGTGGCTATGCTAACAACACGACATCTTATGTAGCACCTCACCTTGGCTCGTGACTGTATTGGTTACACCCTATAGACTGGGAAACGGTGGGATGTTAGATGAGTCCCTATTTCAGTCGATAAGAGTTGATAGTAGAGTTCTAGTGTGGCGCAGACCCTACGAAGCCATGGACCCAAGTTGTTAACAAGACACTGTTCAAGCAGTGGGCCGTATGTTTATATGATATACACTAGGCCGCCTGCCCAACTGTACCGATCTTTGACCGCAAATGGTTATGTTCGGCTACTTGGAGACGATTTGCATCTCTTCATGGACTTCATGTTACCGAACAACGATTGAATGCGCCATGCCTCCCGGCCACTATTATTCCCGGTCGGTCTGAAGAACAATCTGGACATTTGGAGGGATTGATTAGACCATTTATCTAACATTCATGGGACAAAATCAAATGGCTCTGAGTACTATGGGACTTAACTGCTGAGGTCATCAGTCCCCTAGAACTTAGAACTACTTAAACCTAACTAACCTAAGGACATCACACACATCCATGCCTGAGGCAGGATTCGAACCTGCGAACGTAGCGGTCGCGCGGTTCCAGACTGTAGCGCCTAGAACCGCTCGGCCACTCTGGGCGGCTTCATGGGACATAATCGACAGGTTAGTTCGTACCTAAAATCCCGCACCGGCAACACTTTCGCAATTGCGGACGGCCAAAAAGGCAGCATGGCTCAATATTTGGGCAAGGGACTTCCAACGACTTGTTGGGTCTACGACATTTCGAATTGTACTACGCGTGACAAACGGTTGTCGGACCCGATATTAGAAGGTACCACATGATTTTTGTCATCTCGCTTTATTTCAAGCACCAGAATTACGCTTACTGTCATTAATCACCAGGTTGTAACCCAAAGTGCTGGCTTGAATCCTAAACAATTTCCGCCATGAATTGCGGAGACAGACCAAAAACTCTGCTATTCTGTTCTATGATTGGGGGGGGGGGGGGGGGGCATAGCATTAAGTTTTGCCATTATTACCCCTCGTTGATTTATGAATAATTTAATCCAATAGCTGACTGTTCTCTGAAGTAGAACAGCGTATGCGGATGGGATCTAATATCGCATTTATACCAATGCTGAACGCAGCCTCTTAACCGAGTTGTCTTTCCACGCCCCTTGTCTGTACTGAAAGCCTTAGTTTGCAGCTGCCACTGTTCCGGTTTCACTTAATCGTCTGCAGTCAACGTGTATCGATGCGCAGATCTGTAGAACATTAATTGTAGACACTTGTTTGAATAGGAAATAGCAGTTTGTCCGGGTGGAAGGGAGTGGCATGAAGCTATTTCAGAACAATGGAGCCGATGTCTATTATCCGCTGCAGCCAGAGCTAAGCGCCGGAGAACGGGCTGGCAAGCTGCTGTCGCGCACGTCCCAGCATCAATTATTATCGCCTCTCTACCTACCCCCGCCCCCCCCCCCCCCCCCCCCACTCCACACACCACCGCCCGTAGCACAATGGCGTCGCACAATTGTGGAGCGCCGATGGATGCTGCACGTAAGCGGACCACAATGCAAAACGGAAAAACGAAAACGGCATCTGAACCGGAGTCTGGCTCCCTTTCATCTGCATCTCCCTCACACTCCCACTCTTCACGGTGGTTCATTGTGCAGCTTCGGAAGAACTGCTTTCTCTTACTTGTCAATAGTTGTCTAGCACCTGGAAGCGTTTCTAACACCTCTGTGCTCGTCTTCGTATTGGTGTAATTTGTCAGTGAGACAGACGGCAGCGTCAACTTCCTCTTTGCGGCATTAAAGGCCCACCGTTTCTTCAGCTTCCTGTTTTCGGCATTAAAAGCTCACCGTTTCTCTATAATGGAAAGAGTTGCAGCAAGAAGCACCTGCTCGATATTCATCAGACTTGGTTGAGATACTCATTACATAACGGGTTTTATATCATTAAAGTTACGTCCAGTTCGGAACCACCAAGATCACAATGAAAAAAAATTTCCATTACGAAGGTGAGAACTTCGCAACCAAACCTTTTTTTATTCTGAAATACATATCAGTGATGTGTGACCACCAACAGGACGAACAAAGTCTTGTATTCGATATAGCATGGCAGCAAACAGTCTGTTTATGTCATCTTGGAGAATTTCTTGCCGTGGCTGGAACACTTGCTCTGTCAGTTCATGAAGACTGCTGGTAGGAGTCTAGCGTCAATGTCTGCAACATCTCATCACATCCCAAATATGGTCTATGAGTGACAAGTGAAGCGAGGAGGTGCGGAAAGTTTTGCTCCATATATTCTTCATGCCGTTTGTGATGTGGGATGCAATGTAAGATCTTGCTGTATATCTAGATCTACATCTACATGATCACACTAAAATTTAGATTTAATTGCCTGGCAGAGGATTCAGTGAACCAGCTTCAAGCTATTTCTCTACCATTTCACAGCACACGGGATAAAGGAGCTTTTGAAACTTTCTGTGCCAGCTCTGATTTCTCTTATTTTATGATGATCATTCCTCCCTCTGTAGGTGAGCACCAACAGAATGTTTTACAATCGGAGGGCTAAGTTGGTGATTGAAATTTCTCGAGAAGATCCTGCCGATACGAGAAACTGCCTTTGTTTTAATTATTGTCATCCCAATTCAAGTATCACGTCCGTGGCGTTCTCTTCATTATTTCGGCTTAATACAAAATGCGCTGGCCATCTTTGAACTTTTTAGATGTCCTCTCTCATTCTCATCTCATGTGGGTCCCACACCGTACAGCAATACTCAAAAAGCGTAGTGTAATCGGTAGTGTAATCGGTCTCTTTAATGCACCTGCAGTATTTTATAACAAGGAAAACTCCCCGCCGCAAACCCCTCATATTTAGTGGTAAGATGGCTTAGTGAATATACATTCAAAAATAGGAGACCTCAAAACAGGAACAAGGTGTACGGTACTGTGAACAAAGTTATAGGTCCTAGCTGGAGATGTACAACATCGAATGAAATCGAGTAGCTACAGCGTGGTGGTCATGTGGTCATGGTTTTGGACTGCGAATGGAGATATCCGTGTTCAAATCTCCTTCGACCCCTTTCCTTCCACAAAATAATGAACTGACGGTCCGGTCATTGAAGTGTCTGTTCGCTGTATTTAGATTTGTGTCTGCGTCGTGGCGTGACGATAGTTTGTAACAGACGTTCATACCTCCTATTTGTTCTACGAGAGTACCACATACTCCTACTTTCCGTATTGGAAGTTTTCACTCTTGAATTCCACTGTTGTAACATACGTCACATACGTTCATTTCTGTGAGAGGTCTCTGCGGCCTCGCACCTAGTATCCCTATTCATCACGATTACTTGTGTCGGTAATATACTCTTACCACATGACTCACATTCCATAACCGATGTATAGTATGACTATTGCCAAGACTACAGAGTCAGAACAGACACGTCAGTAATGGGACGGGAAACTCACAATTTTATGACAAAAATGCTGCATGAAGGAGATCTGAACACAGATCTCCCACTCCGCAGTCCTGCACCATCACCACATAACCACAAGTCCGTGGCTCTTGCTGTTCGCTCCATGTTGCACACCTTGAGCTTGAAACTTCCACTATTTCTATTTTGGTTTCTGTTTCAGAGTTCAGTACACCTTCCTCCTGGTTTCATGCTTGATATGTCTTATGATTTTAAAGGGCTATTCAATAGTCATTTTACCACTAACTCTCAGGGAGATGCGGTGAGGAATTTGCCTTGTAAGTGTTCTGCCAATAAATCGCAGGTCTTCGTTTGCTTTACCTACCGCAACATCTATGTGATGTTAGAAACTTAAGTAATTCGTAATTTTAATCCCTAAGTATGTAGTTTAATTTAGTTTTGTGTGATTTATCGTGTAACCGAAATTTAGCGGTTATCCTTTAGTATTTATCCAGATGACGTCACGCCTTTCATCATTTAGATTTAACTGCCACTTTTCGCACCATACAGGTATATTGTCTAAATCATTTTGCAATTCGTTTTGATCATCTGATGACTTTAGGAGACGGTAAATGACTGTCTCATCTGCTTACGATCTAAGAGTGCTACTCGGATTGTCTCTTGTGTCATTTATGTCGATCAAGAACAGCATACGACCTATAACACATTTTTGGCGAACGCCGGGTATTCTGTTTTACTCGATGACTTTCCGTCAGTTTCTTAGAATTGTGAGCGTGCTGACAGGAAATCAAGTATCCATTAACCACTCAGGTGATAATCCATAGTCATGCAATCTGGTTAAAAGGCGCCTATGAGTAACTGTGTCGAAGGCTTTCTGGAAATCTAAAAATACGGAATCAATCAGACATCCCCTGTCAGTAGCACTTATTACTCCGTGAAAATAAGTAGCTAGTTATGTTTCACAAGAGCGATATTTTATGAAGCCATGTTGACCATTTGTCTATAAATCGTTTTCATCGAAGTAATTCGTAATGTTCCTGTTGCAAATCGACGTTGGTACTGCGGAGCTGTAATTCCGTGGTACACTCCAGTTTCCTTTCCTAGATATTGGTGTAACTTTTGCAACTTTTTAGTTTTCATGTACGAATCTTTCGAAGAGCGAGCTGGCAAATGTCATTTGATACCATGACAATGGTGCTAACCAAATCAGTCCTGTTGTTATACCTACTAGCTCTGAACACTTTGGTTAAGCCAGTGGGAGAGAATCAATGCTTCCTGTGGCTTTTCAGCAGATCGTCTAGACACGTGAACGTCAATTTGACCACCGCAAATAGTTGTCTCTGACTCTACACTATGCATCCGACGCATTGCTCTGTTTTCTGTAGTTTGATGTCAGCGGTAAATGACACGTGACCACTCGAGATCCCAATGCAGCTCTCAGTAATATGTTCTGGTTATGCTCCGATTTGCTGGTATGATGATCCAATAATGCTTATCATTCGACATTTCCCAGCTCAAAGTTCACGATAATCTGCACTTACAGTCCTCTGGGCATTGTATTGTATTGTATTGTAAGGAACTGGGGACCTAGAAACGACGGAGAGGCTTCGTCCCCGTCATAGCCCTCAGCGGTTGACAACCCCACAACAGGTTACAGCAGTCCACTCACCCAACTGTCGCCCCACACCGAACCCAGGGTTATTGTGCGGTTCGACCCCCAGTGGACCCCCCGGGAACGTCTCGCACCAGATGAGTGTAACCTCAATGTTTGCGTAGTAGGATAATTATGGTGCACGCGTACGTTGAGAAAGTGTTTGCGCAGCAACCGCCGACGTAGTGAACTGAGGCGGAATAACGGGAACCATCCCGCATTCGCCGAGTCAGATGGGAAACCATCCACAGACTGGCTAGCATACCATACCTAGGTACTAATTGATTCGTGCCAGGGACCGGCACGCCTTCCCTCCCGAAAAAACAGTGCGTTAGACCGCACAGCTGTCAGGGTGGGCCCTCTGGGCATACTCAGTTGAAAACTGCACCTTTTATATACCAGTAAAGTTAGATACACCTAGCTGCCAAGATATAATCACAGGACTCTTCATCAGTAACAGTGAGACTACTTCGCGCGAATAGACAGACGAAAATAAACTCGCGTAAGAATGAAGTTTTAATCAACGTCACATCTAGGAGTTCATGGTGCAGCGCTTTCCATCTCCATTAGCGTAGCTGCTTCGTTCTCCACTGAATATTCCACTTTGATTAATTAGTTAATCACTAGTTGGTACGGAGTGCATGTGATATGAGTCAGACTGCTTGACATAAGAGCACCAAAAGATGATTTGAGAATTAATTCTAAATGCAACTCTATACTCAAATCTAGGCTACAGTTGGTGTTACGTGGTATTAGCGATTCCTAGTGGTGACTGAGGTCTTGTCCAGCGTGCGTATTCAGCTTTGAAACCTGTCCAGTTCACTGACACCACATGGTGGCACTTGTGTACACTCGGGATAAGATATGGAACGGAACCCAAATTTTTAGTTATTTGGATTAGTTGATTATAACGAGAAAAGTATTTGTAGAACCCCACAAAAGAAATAATTACGTCAATTTTATTTATTCTCGAATCAGAAACATACAAATTTACAGTGGCCATACACATAAATAAATACGTACAGTCCTACTCAAAAGTATCCGAACGACCTGAATTGCATTTCGACTGATTCGAATGCAACCCACATAGCGCAGCTGTCTAGCAGGTCCTCCAATCGCCCCTCGGTACAGTCGTTTGACTATTGAAAGTGGTTCCAACAAGCCACCACTAGAAAACACTGCTCTGTATCGCAATAAATCAAGATTTAAAGTAATACCAAGGTACTACAAATATCAGGGAACATCTTATCACAGATAAGACGGTCCTTAAGGCTTGTAAGCTCACATTTATTACAATAAATGGCATACCTGAAATGTTAGCACTCTCACTATTACGCCAGATAGGTAATTCACGTAGTAAGTTCGTCGTATTCATGATTTCCTCTTCAAAGTAACATTCTGTACTTATTATTTAACACAAAATGACATTAAAAATTTAAGTTACTCACGAGCAGCTAGTTGAGAATATGTATGAACTGCAAATGACACGACGAACCGTCTCGTTCTGAATATGGATTCAAACCCAGGTCACGCAGACTAAGCAAAGACTTCGTGACTGACGGAAACTAACAGTCATTCCTGACTAGGCATACAGAGAGTGATATGCCTCGATATTCGACAGTATCAGTAAACAAATATCACCTTTAAATAACATAACGTAAACATTTTTAACAGACGCGAATTCCTACCCAGCATCTACTGTCCTCGTTAACGAACTACGAGAGATGTTAAATATTGCTTCTTCACGAGTAACTTACTTGAAATGCCGTGAGGTAAAGCTTGGTGTTGGACAGGGATTCGAACCCAGAAACTAATTGGATCGTCATAGATACACAATTAACTGTGACATATCGGATTTTCTCGGCAGTAGTTAGATGTTTTAACTGAAATGACGAGACGAAACATTACCTTTTTCTTTCCCAGGACTCCAACCTGGCACCTATCGCTGTTATATTCAAGAGAAAACGAACGTTAAAAATGGGTTTGTTACACCAGCAGCGACATGCGAGCATGTTTGAACTAGAAATAATATGACGAAGAGTTCAGTGCTGCCTGGAAATCGAACCCCACACAAATCGTTGTTGACTGCATACTAAGAGACGTCAGCTACCGAATTTTTCGCCACCAGCAGCTCGGAATAACATCCTTGAACTTACAGTGATCTCGCAAACAGTTCTGTGTCTCACTGGGACTCAAAACCGTCAGATATCGTTATTGTTGACAACGAATGAAAATACATTAAAAATCAAAATTATTATCCACCACCAGATAGGCGTTCTCATGCTAGAGCTTGATAATACTTAATAAAAGCTTTAGTGCCGGGCCAGGATTCGAACCCTTTCACGCGCAATATGTGGAGATGTTGAGGAATCTGCAGTTTTGAACAAACAACAAATTCCAGTCGAGCTGTATTGTCACGAAGGCATTAAATTCCGCGTTAAGGGCGGTCTGAGTTGCATTCCCAGTTCACAACCAATTGTATCGACATACAGAAGCTCAAATAAAAGATGGAATAAGTGTCCTGTGACCCTACACAGCGTTTTTTTCGTCACTGGAAATAAATAACTAGTATAAGAAAGGTTACTGTTGATAGGGTTTCTACGTGTCGCGGCTCCTGACTTTATTATGGTTCACCCTAATGTCTTCGTGGTAGAGAAGGAATATCTTGCTTAACATGAATGTCACAACACAATGCCATTATACCTTCTTCACTTGGCGTAGCCAGAAGAGAACAGAATCTGCCTCTCCTTATCAAAAATCATCAGCAGAAGTTGGAATCAAACCAAGACCATAGGCATATGGACTAGCATCAATTCAAGAGACCACCATACTCTCTCCTGCACTAGTCATTTTTCTATCATAACAACGTTGCGCCACACTGGATGAGAATTCTGACACACAGACTTCCTGTAGTAGTTTGCAGCACGTTCAGTACATTCTTTTACTTGGTTGACTGAATCGCCATGAACTAGCTGCCCTGGTTACCCAGTGCATACATTCGACTCTGTTTTGTAATCACCGAAATAAAATCACGTAACTGACACCTACAGAGAACTGCTAACAGTGTAGGATGCAGAAATTTAAGTAGGAAGTGTTCGTTTCGACTTGAGCTACTCTATTGCGCTACCTGTTTGTTGAAAATGTCGTGCAGTGCCAAATAAAAGCTGTAACTGTCTGTCTCTCAGAAGTCTAGGTCCGGCCATATGCATTATCTCACAGCACTGTGCAATGTAGAATGTCCGAAGGAATTGTTGTTGAGTCCTGGAGGTGTTGCAGCGATGCGTCAGCTACTAGCGTAACGGTAAACGTCGCGCACTGTTGGTAAGAAGTCGCGAGTTTGGGTACATTCACTGCTACACTTTTTTAAAACGCTGTACTGCTGTCTGCTGAAGTTATCGACCTAATGGAACTTAGAACATAATTCCCTTCACTTCTCAACCCAAAATAGTCGCATGTGGAAAAAGGGCTAACTTCTAATTCGTGCCAATAGAGTCACGCTTGTGTACGGATAGTTTCATTGAAAATGACTTTCGTCATAAGGTTATCGTGGGTAATTTTACTTCATTTCTTATAATACAGTACACAATTTTCGTAAGGTTTCTTTTAGTGCTGTTAGAACATTAGTTAACATGAGAGAGAAATTAATCATCAACGATATATGCGAATTCTCTGATGTTATCTACAACACTCTGACAATGCACATGCAGTTCATTGATTACATGCACGTAGAAAACTTGTTCTGAGTTAAAACTGTCAAACAAGGTTTTATGAAGAATATAATGCCACTGCCACATGACAGATAATGTAGAAAATACTTTTCTGACGAATTTTGGCACGATGCGCTCTCCCCATACATAATACAAAAGTTTAGAGATGCATCTGCAGCCTGGCCATCTATTAAACCTGAAAAGAACAAAATGTCGCAGAAGTTAGCCCTTTTTCCACATGTGACTATTTTGGGTTGAGACGTGGAGGGAATTAAGTTCAAAGTTCCATTAGATCGATAACTCCCGCACACAGCAGTATGGCGTTTTAAAAAATGTAGCAGTGAATGTACCCAATCTCGCGACTTCTTATCAACAGTGCGTGGCGCTTACCGTTACGCTACTAGCTGACACATAGCTACAACACCTCCAGAACTGAACAACAATTTCTCCAGAACTTGCGCATTGCACAGTGCTGTGAGATAATGCATATTGCCGCATGTAGACTTCTGAGAGACAGACAGTTACAGCTTTTCTTTTGTACCGCACGATGTTTTTAACAAACAGATAGCGCAATAGAGTAGCTCAAGTGGAAAGGAACACTTCCTGTTTGAATTTCTGCATCCTACATTATTGACAGTTCTATGTAGGTGTCAGTTAAGTGATTTTATTTCGGTGATTACAAAACAGAGTCGAATGTATGCACTGGGTAACCAGGGCAGCTAGTTCATGGCGATTCAGTCAACCAAGTAAAAGAATGTACTGAACGTGCTGCAAACCACTACAGGGAGTCTGTGTGTCAGAATTCTCATCCAATGTGGCGCAACGTTGTTATGATAGAAAAATGACTAGTGCAGGAGAGAGTATGGTGGTCTCTTGAATTGATGCTAGTCCATATGCCTATGGTCTTGGTTTGATTCCAACTTCTGCTGATGATTTTTGATAAGGAGAGGCAGATTCTGTTCTCTTCTGGCTACGCCAAGTGAAGAAGGTATAATGGCATTGTGTTGTGACATTCATGTTAAGCATGATATTCCTTCTCTACCAAGAAGACATTAGGGTGAACCATAATAAAGTCAGGAGCCGCGACGCGTAGAAACCCTATCAACAGTAACCTTTCTTATACTAGTTATTTATTTCCAGTGACGAAAAAAACGCTGTGTAGGGTCACAGGACACTTATTCCGTCTTTTATTTGAGCTTCTGTATGTCGATACAATTGGTTGTGAACTGGGAATGCAACTCAGACCGCCCTTAACGCGGAATTTAATGCCTTCGTGACAATACAGCTCGACTGGAATTTGTTGTTTGTTCAAAACTGCAGATTCCTCAACATCTCCACATATTGCGCGTGAAAGGGTTCGAATCCTGGCCCGGCACTTAAGTTTTTATTAAGTATTATCAAGCTTTAGCATGAGAACGCCTATCTGGTGGTGGATAATAATTTTGATTTTTAATGTATTTTCATTCGTTGTCAACAATAACGATATCTGACGGTTTTGAGTCCCAGTGAGACACATAACTGTTTGCGAGATCACTGTAAGTTCAAGGGTGTTATTCCGAGCTGCTGGTGGCGAAAAATTCGGTAGCTGACGTCTCTTAGTATGCAGTCAACAACGATATGTGTGGAGTTCGATTTCCAGGCAGCACTGAACTCTTCGTCATATTATTTCTAGTTCAAACTTGCTCACATGTCGCTGCTGGTGTAACAAACCCATTTTTAACGTTCGTTTTCTCTTGAATATAACAGCGATAGGCGCCAGGTTGGAGTCCTGGGAAAGAAAAAGGTAATGTTTCGTCTCGTCATTTCAGTTAAAACATCTAACTACTGCCGAGAAAATCCGATATGTCACAGTTAATTGTGCATCGATGACGATCCAATTAGTTTCTGGGTTCGAATCCCTGTCCAACACCAAGCTTTACCTCACGGCATTTCAAGTAAGTTACTCGTGAAGAAGCAATATTTAACATCTCTCGTAGTTCGTTAACGAGGACAGTAGATGCTGGGTAGGAATTCGCGTCTGTTAAAAATGTTTACGTTATGTTATTTAAAGGTGATATTTGTTTACTGATACTGTCGAATATCGAGGCATATCACTCTCTGTATGCCCAGTCAGGAATGACTGTTAGTTTCCGTCAGTCACGAAGTCTTTGCTTAGTATGCATGACCCGGGTTTGAATCCACATGCAGAACGAGACGGTTCGTCGTATCATTTGCAGTTCATACATATTCTCAACTAGCTGCTCGTGAGTAACTTAAATTTTTAATGTCATTTTGTGTTAAATAATAAGTACAGAATGTTACTTTGAAGAGGAAATCATGAATACGACGAACTTACTACGTGAATTACCTATCTGGCGTAATAGTGAGAGTGCTAACATTTCAGGTATGTCATTTATTGTAATAAATGTGAGCTTACAAGCCTTAAGGACCGTCTTATCTGTGATAAGATGTTCCCTGATATTTGTAGTACCTTGGTATAACTTTAAATCTTGAGTTATTGCGATACAGAGCAGTGTTTTCTAGTGGTGGCTTGTTGGAACCACTTTCAATAGTCAAACGACTGTACCGAGGGGCGATTAGAGGACCTGCTAGACAGCTGAGCTATGTGGGTTGCATTCGAATCGGTTGAAATCCAATTCAGGTCGTTCGGATACTTTTGAGCACGACTATATATATATATATATATATATATATATATATATATAAAAATTGTATTTATATTACATATGCCCAGTACTTTGCAACCTCCAAGGCGCTTGGAGTGGCTTGCAGGAGATCAATCTTCGTGCAGGATGTAGGACACAAAAGGCACTGAAGCATGTGGCTTGTGGTTTGTTCTTGTCCACAATCACAGGAGGTATCTTCTGTTATGAAGCGCCATCTCTTCAGGTTGTCTCTGGATCATCCAACTCCTGATCGTAATCTGTTCAAAGATTTCCACACTTTCCAGATGTCGTTGTGTCCAGGTGGTAGTTCTGCAGCTTCTGGCGTCTGCAGGTGAGGCGTCGACTTCTTCCATAGCTCTAGCCTTGCCTTCTCTGGTGAAGTGGTGAGCTTCTCCAATGTTCTCAGTAAGCTCTTTCGCGATCTCAGCCGTTGCTGTGGTAGATTATGTCCGTGCAGTGGATGGGCACTGTCTTTTTCCACTTTCAGTCTGTCCTTGTTGGCAGCCACTGTTCTGCGTATCCATGGTGGCGCTATTCCAGCCAGGCAGTAGAGCTTATCAGTTGGGGTAGCTCTTTAGCAACCTGTGATCAACCTGCAGGTTTCGTTGAGAGCAATGTCTACTTGTCCGGCATGAGATAACCTGTACCAGACTGGAGAAGCATATTCAGCAGTAGAAAAGCACAGTGCCATTGCAGAACAGCGAATAGTTTGTGGATGTGATCCCCACTGTGTCCCCGCTAGTTTAAGAATTAGGTTGTTTCGAGCGGAGATTTTCGTTTTGGTGTTCTTGCAGTGAGTTTTGAATGTCAGAGTTCTATCGAGAGTGACTCCCAAGTATTTAGGTGCGTGATGGTGCTGGAGTTGGATGCCTGACCATGCAATATGTAGCTCACGATTAGATTACGTTAATGAATACCTGTCACATACCTTTAGACCTTCAGCAGCGACCTTTTGGAGAAAAATCGAAATTATAACTGCATCTCGCCTCTTTTATCTTGCTTTTTATTTATTATTTCACATGTAAGTTGCACTGATGATACTGGATTTTCGATCTTAGTGAAACTTTGACAATGTCAAACATGTTTAATGTATTTCACTAGCACAGCTACGGAGACAGAGAGCAGAATAACGTTACCACGCTACTGATGAATTTATTATTTGAATCATTTGAATCACTGTATTTCTTTTATACTACTTTATGTAGGTTTTCTAGCTGTTCCATCTGACACATGAAGTGCTAGAATATTCTGTCATATAATTCATTGGGCTTGCGATTTATATATCCCGTTACAGTTTCCTCACAAAATAATTGAAAAGCGTGGTTTTGAAAACTGAGTCCAGTCTCAGTAAACATTATTGTATTCGTTCTTTGTTGTTATAAGCTTTATTTACAGTTTCGGAGGCTCCAGCCGCCACTGAAGCGAAGAGTACCAATACTGTAAGATACGTTGCATTTCTCCCTACTGACACTCAACTAGTAAGAGAAAAAAATATCGCCTTACTTCAGTGTTTCATGTACTGCACCTTTGTTTCTTTTCTGTAGCAAAGCTTTCCCGCGTTGAAGCACCTACGCACAGATGCTGCAGCGTCAGCTGCTCTGAAACCCTTTCCCCTCTCTGTATGCAAATGTCGGAACACTCGGCAGACTGCTGAGTTTACCCGCACTTTTCCAACGGTGTGGGATTTGCATTTCCGGGAACCCACCACTGTTCTGAGTTGTGTATACAATCAGCATACAGGGGCAGAACCGTCAATAACGCGCACAGGTAAAACACAGATAGGTTTCCTGTAGTGAATTTCGGCGCTCTCTCACTCGAATGCATGAAGCAGATAACCGAAATGAGTTCAATGTGAGATTTTTTTGCTACCTGAATGAAAACAGAGCTACGTCAGTAACAGGCGCACCTACGAAACTTTCTCGCTGTTATATCCGTACTTGTCTGACGATGTGAATCACCAAAGGAGTTTTCATGACCTTGTAGTGTAGAACTGTTCTGAACATGAGTTTCTCTCTTATTGAGCTACATGTAGAAGAGATGAATAAATAGAATAGATTGAACACTTAACTAAGCGTTCGTAGCCGTGGTTATGTCAAAATTAATTAGGATAAAACTCTGTTTCAAAGTATGGTCTCTTAACTTTCTTTAAACATGAATAAAGTATCCGACTAGGTCTCAAGTCAAATATTAGATACTTCTCTCACGAAACTTCTCTACTCATTTAGGAGTGAGATAGATGTCTGGGGAAATTTCTGTATGAAAACACTGCCATTTGGTCGCTAGAAGCTTTATTAACTTTTTCTAAGCAACTTGCTACTTTTGGAAGCTTAAAGTAAAACAAATATCAAGGTTGCATAAGTAGATTACTG
This sequence comes from Schistocerca americana, assembly GCF_021461395.2. Taxonomy (NCBI): domain Eukaryota; kingdom Metazoa; phylum Arthropoda; class Insecta; order Orthoptera; family Acrididae; genus Schistocerca; species Schistocerca americana. Next base: position 49,729,107 of record NC_060120.1, read on the forward strand.
AAACGTTCTGATTATCTAAGAAGGAATTCGAATTTTTTTATATTAGTTGTAACTTTGGCAGAGTTTACTGCACAATCACTTATATTACGGATACTACAGTTTTGCAAACAATGATGATAAATTCAAAAAGTTTGGGACAACTGGAATCTAATAGCCGGCCGGAGTGGCCGTGTCGTTCTAGGCGCTACAGTCTGGAGCCGAGTGACCGCTACGGTCGCAGGTTCGAATCCTGCCTCCGGCATGGATTTGTGTGATGTCCTTAGGTTAGTTAGGTTTAATTAGTTCTAAGTTCTAGGCGACTGATGACCTCAGAAGTTAGGTCGCATAGTGCTCAGAGCCATTTGAACCATTTTTTTGGAATCTAATATCCATGATTCAAGAAAACGGAATACTGTATCTGCCCTTAGAAGAAATTATTCTGTTGCAAAACGCATGGTACAAGAATGGTAAATAATAATGCTAATAATAATAACTATAATGACAAAAACAATAAATCAAAAGTGAATATGTGAAATTATAGGAATGTCAATTTTTTCAAATTTGTGTTAAGCGATTTCCTCACTGTGTTCTTTTCAAATGAGGATATTGCCATCGAACAGAAGGGTGTGGCAGCAGTACTCAGGAATTTAACTGATCATGGGAAAACCGCGAAACGATAAGGTGAGTTAGCTGATGAGACTGAAGGAAGATTACAGAAATTTGGATGAGAAGAAAGTGTACAGAGATGACTGTGTGTTAGAGTTACTGGTGCACTCTTAGACTCAAGGAAAATATTTGAGATAAGCGAGAGGGAAAGCTAGACCAACCGCATTTTAATACATGAGGTCTGTTCCATATTCGTTCCCCAGTCACTGCTTACCAGTGTGGTTTACCACTCGTACGCGGTTCTCCACATTTATCCAAGAAATTATTCCTCACACGGTTTCTAGTGATCTTTCTTTTAAATTAAGTAAATGACTCAACTTGTTGCAGTAGCTTTCTAGTACAGGTACGGGGCTTCCGTTTGCCACCATCTTTATTTTAGACTAATTAATTTTGTATCTTACTTTTTCCCCATAATTATTCACTTTTTTGGAACGCACGTCTCATGAAGTTAAATTACTGTTTCGTTCTATTTACGATCTTTTGGGATCTTGTTATTACCTGTGTGTCGTTCTGGAATTGTACTTAGTTGTCCTGTGTACTCCAGGATGTGCTATTTTGGCGTTTAAGGGTACATTTTACCCAAGGACTCTCATTGTGGGTATTTTAAGAACGTGTGTTAGTTGTTCACTTGTACTGTTTACAATGTTGCCAACTATCGTCTTTTGTTTGCATAATGATGTGTGTATTTGGATTGATATTCATTCAAAATGGTTCAAATGGCTCTGACAACTATGGGACTTAACATCTGTGGTCATCAGTCCCCTAGAACTTAGAACTACTTAAACCTAACTAACCTAAGGACATCACACACATCCATGCCCGAGGCAGGATTCGAACCTGCGACCGTAGCAGTCGCGCGGTTCCGGACTGAGCGCCTAGAACCGCTAGACCACCGCGGCCGGCTGATATTCATTTGTAGGTTACGGTAGTATGTCTATAGCTGTGTGTGGTGGTAGTTTCTCAGCAGAAAGAGGGCTTGGGGTTAGGGGAATGTGAGTAACGGGAATCGCATCATGACTGAAATGTGCTCACAAGCATTTAAAGTCGCTTATCCTGGGGTACGCAAACAATGAACCACAATTCATTCAAAAATGGTTCAAATGGCTCTGAGCACTATGGGACTTAACTTCTGTGGTCATCAGTCCCCTAGAACTTAGAACTACTTAAACCTAACTAACCTAAGGACATCCCACACACCCATGCCCGAGGCAGGATTCGAACCTGCGACCGTAGCGGTCGCGCGGTTCCGGACTGCGCGCATAGAACCGCTAGACCACCGCGGCCGGCCGCAATTCACTGGAGACACATACTGGATAACAAGATCCTAAAATAAGTTAGCAAAATTGAATAATAATTGAACCTTACGAGACTTCTGCACTGACAAGTGGTCTCTTACCTAACAATAAGAGAACATTTCTTCTTCACCATAGTATTCACACCGTCCAGTATGTGGCCGTGCGGTTAAAGGCGCTACAATCTGGAACCGCAAGACCGCTACGGTCGCAGGTTCGAATCCTGCCTCGGGCATGGATGTTTGCGATGTTCTTAGGTTAGTTAGGTTTAATTAGTTCTAAGTTCTAGGGGACTAATGACCTCAGCAGTTGAGTCCCATAGTGCTCAGAGCCATTTGAACCATTTGAGCCGTCCAGTCTGAGCTCCGCTTTTTCAAGATCTGGCAAATTGTATTATATTTTTAACTTTTCCGCCGGACGCCCTTCCTGACAAGACAGTCCTGATGGTAATCTATGGTAAGGGAGTGATGACACAAAGCATTGTCTCTCCGTCAGTAAACCGCATAATCTTTGTTCTGCATTTGACCATATTTTAACATTTTGTGTATTGTAATCCTTGTTGATGGTTTCGGGAATAATACTAGCTTTAGCCCAAACGAATGTGGGAATCAGCCAAAAAACTATAAACCCGAAAGGTCACCACTCGACGGTCGTTAATCCTCCATGCGGATCCTATCCGTGTGTGACACAACTTCCTGTCTCGTGAACTATCGCCCAGCGCAATATGCTACACGAGCCAGTCTGTAAAGAATATAAAACACATTCATTATAAGCAAAACCAAAACTTTATTACAGTCTACATTGGATGTTTTGTTGAAAAAGAGATGTGAAAAGCGTTCACAAATAAACAGGCCTGGGGCTGGAAAATGAAAACCTCTGAAAGGATCATAATGCCATTGACTGCGGAAGAAGGTGTGATCCCTGTAAGAGCACTAATTTGCCTTGGAATTTCACGGGCAACCCAACCTAAGGGATGCCGTCGGGGATGCCTGCGTCTTGGGCACTAGAGTAGCAGTGAGGCTGAAAGGGTGTCGATGTCTCCGGCAGGTACATAATTAACATGCTCAACCAAGGTGTGTGGGTGGCACCGAGAGCGTTTTCTAAAATTGGTTCAAATGGCTCTGAGCACTATGGGACTTAACAGCTGTGGTCATCAGTCCCCTAGAACTTAGAACTACTTAAACCTAACTAACACGAGGACATCACACACATCCATGCCCGAGGCAGGATTCGAACCTGCGACCGTAGCAGTCGCACGGTTCCGGACTGCGCGCCTAGAACTGCGAGACGACCGCAGTGTTTTCTAACTTCAGCGTCTTAGAGGGACCTTTTGCTGTTTTATTCACCCACATGTTAATGTTGTATGTCCCCCATCCTCCTTGTAATCACACCAAAGGAGGGGCGAAAAACTATGAACACCCCTTGCTGCTTTGGATCACGTTCAAATTTTGTCGATTGGTTTTGAAAGGCTCTTTGTGTTTCCACTCTGTATACCAGAGCAAAACCTGCGGCCACAAAACACGACAAAGGGGTCAGATCACATTCAATGGGGTTGCAGCCCATGATGCGCATACGGTAGGGTTAAATCACCCCGGTGTTGACAGCAGGAACGGCATCATGTTGCTCGTCGTATCTTGAAGTATCATTTTCGGCCGCGAAACGTGTGGAAATCAACGCCCCAACCGAATGGATAGTTTCACTGACACCATTTATGCCACCTCCGGAGGACTCTTCGTGTAGATTCTGAGCGAAGGTGTGTCTGAAGCGTTTTCTTCGCCACTAATTCCAAAATCGTGTAATTTCAGCGCTGGGTCGCGGTCATGGTTTCCATCGCAGAAGCGAAACAAAAGGGGTGGAATGTGTGTAAGAAGGGGTGTGAAGACTTTCCCACCATGTGAAATATATACGATGGCGTCTGGCAGAATTTTGGTGAAATTTGGTGATAATGTGCATTTATTAGCCCACATTCCACCTCACATGAACTTATTAGCTGGGGCCTTTTTTTCGCATGTCTCGACACATTGCTGTTTGAATGCCAATCCCGAAGGTGACATCGCAGGGCCCACGCTTCTGCACCGTTACAGTGGAAGGCTGCAGGCACCTTTGGGCCAAATTTCACACTTATGCCTCGCAAATGGAGACAGTTACGGGGTTTCGAAGTAGTGGTCCTTTAATTTCGTTGCACAGTATATTAAATCGCTGATGGGAATCTCTCGCCCAGTTTTTGTTTTATCACTACTGTTTTCTAGAATACACTCTCTTCTATGGACGTGTTAGTGAGTAGTACGTAATTTCTGCTCTCTTAGTTGCACCTACTTTGTTATGCTAGTGGATGAACAAAAAATTGTTGAAATGTATGCGAAATCTTATCGGACTTAAGTGCTAAACTCATTAGTCCCTAAGCTTACACGCTACTTAACCTAAATTATCCTAAGGACAAACACACACACCCAAGCCCGAGGCAGGACTCGAACCTCCGCCGGGATCTGCCGCACAGTCCATGACTGCAGCGCCTTAGACCGCTCGGCTAATCGCGCGTGGCGTGGATGAACAGTTTGCTTAGAGCTTGTTACTTTCATCCACTGCACAACAATAAATAAGAATTGATAAACTCGGTAAATTAATTACACTACTGGCCATTAAAGTAGCTACACCACGAAGATGACGTGCTACAGACGCGAAATGTAACCGACAGGAAGAAAATGCTGTGATATGCTAATGATAAGCTTTTCAGGGCATTCACACAAGGTTGGCGCCGGTGGCGACACCTACAGCATGCTGACATGAGGAAAGTTTCCAACTGATTTCTCATACAGAAACAGCAGTTGACCGGCGTAGCCTGGGAAAAGTTGTTGTGATGCCTCGTGTAAGGAGGAAAAATGCGTACCATCACGTTTCCGACTTTGATAAAGCCTATCGCAATTGCGGTTTATCGTATCGCGACACTGCTGCTCGCGTTGGTCGACATCCAATGACTGTTAGCAGAATATGGAATCGGTGGGTTCAGGATGGTAATACGGAACGCCGTGCTGGATCCCAACGGCCTCGTATCACTAGCAGTCGAGATGACAGGCATCTTATCCACATGGCTGTAACAGATCGTGCAGCCACGTCTCGATCCCTGAGTCAACAGATGGGGACGTTTGCAAGACAACAACCATCTGGACGAACAGTTCGACGACGTTTTCAGCAACATAGACTATGAGCTCGGAGACCACGGCTGCGGTTACCCTTGACGCTGCATCACAGACAGGGGCGCCTGCGATGGTGTACTCAACGACGAACCTGAGTGCACGAATGGCAAGACGTCATTTTTTCGGATGAATCCAAGTTCTGTTTACAGCATCATGATGGTCGCTTCCGTGCTTGGCGACATCGCGGTGAACGCACATTGGAAGCGTCTATTCGTCATCGCCATATTGGCGTATCACCCGACGTGATGGTATGGGGTGCCAATGGTTACACGTCTCGGTCACCTCTTGTTCGCATTGACGGCACTTTGAACAGTGGACGTTACATTTCAGACGTGTTACGAACCGTAGCTCTACCCTTCATTCGATCCCCACGAAACCCTACATTTCAGCAGGATAATGCATGACTGCATGTTGCAGGTCCTGCACGGGCCTTTCTGGATACAGAAAATGTCCGACTGTTGCCCTGGCCAGCACATTCTCCACATTTCTCACCAATTTAAAACGTCTGGTTAATAGTGGCCGAGCAACTTCCTCGTCACAATACGCCAGTCACTGCTGTTGATGAACTGTGGTATCGTGTTGAAGCTGCATGGGCAGCTGGACCTGTACACGCCATCCAAGCTCTGTTTGCCTCAATGCCCAAGCGTATCAAGGTCGCTATTACGGCCGGAGGTGGTTGTTCTGGGTACTGATTTCTCAGGATCTATGCACCCAAACTGCGTGAAAATGTAATCACATGTCAGTTCTAGTATAATATATTTGTCCAATGAATACCCTTTTATCATCTGCATTTCTTCCTGGTGTAGTAATTTTAATGGCCAGTAGTGTAATATTCACTTTTTTAACTCATTAATTTGAACTTCTTGATGTTGATCCATTTTTCTGCTTAAGTATTTTGTAATAGATTTCTCGTTGTGGTGAGCAGTAGGTAACGCGGACGACCTGCTGAAGCGAGAGATGTATACAAATAATAAGCAAAAACATTATGATGATCTGATTAATAACTTGTTCGTCCGTCTTTGGAAAGAAATATATCACTGATTCTGCTTGTATGGGATCCGACAGTTTATTGCTATGTTTGTGGATGTATGTGACATAAGATATCTACTCACAGGTCGTGTAATTGTCGTAAATAACGGGCTGTTGATTCGCGTACGCGGTGATGACTCCCGGTAGTGAGTCATATGGGTTCCATAGGATTTAGATGAGGCGGGACGTCAACGTGAGTTCACTATAATTCTCCTGAAACCACTGTATCAAGGTTCTGGTTCCGAGACATAGCTATACTGTTGAAAGACGACATTGCCCTCAGGGCTAACATCAAGCAAGAAGGGATGGAGGTGGTTCTCAGATGTCAGCGAGTCTTTCATTACCATCACAGGTCCCCATACAAGCGCAGGAGAATGTCTCCCATAGCATAATACTTTTACCCACCAGCCGGCGTCCGTGATCGCTACAAGTTTCGAGCCTTCGTTCACTTCGATGACGGGGTTTGTGGAGACGACCATCGACCTAGTGTAGCAAAAATTTGTGTCACCCGAAAAGCCGGCACGTTTCCATAGATCGACGGTCGAATCCCGATGGTCCAGTGCCCACAGCAAATATAACTGATCAAGTCGTTGGATCAACATGTTAACACGTAGAGTTGGTTTGCTGCGGAGTTCCATTTTCAACAGTGCACGATGAACGGTGTGCTCCGAAGCACTTGTGCGTGCACCAACATTATACCTCTTCGACATAGATGCCACACATCACCATCTATCCTACTATAAAGAGTAAGCGAGCCTCCGAATCCCACGTTCTGTGAAGAGCCGTGGACGTCCAACCATTTAGCGCCTATAGGTAGTTTCCCTATTCTTCTACCACTTTCCGTAGATGTTCACAACAGCAGCATATCAACATTCGACCAGCCTCGGCGTTTTCGAGGCACTCGTTCACAGACTCTGGGTAATAATAACCTGCTCTTTGTCAAAGTTACTTATCTCAATAGCTTTCTCCATTCGCTAGGGTCATCCTCCGTAAGTATCTGCTCCGGTTACATACTTCCGCTACCACGTCACTTGTCCATAACGCCACCAGGTGGCATCCTACATCGCGGTGGTCAGTGGTAATAACTTCCTGGCTGTTCAGTGTTGTGCAGTTATCCTCGCACGCCAGCGGTTATGAAGTAGGATCTGACCTGCAGATCGTTCTGCGGAGCGACAATTACCGGTCTACCAAGTACGAAGACATTTAGACGGTCTGTATGGTTATAAAAATGCTATTATTATTCAATTAAAAAGTGGTAGAATAATTAGTAGTATGTCTCAGGAAGCGCAGATTTGTCATATTGTACTCATTCACACGTAATTCATTTATAAAGTAATCCCAACATCGAAGCTGTTTTATACATATGACTTTGATTCCTTAAAGACTCAGGGGTGTGGGTTGAGAGGACGTGGTTCCCTGGTTAAAAATAACACAAGAATCGTTCTAAAATCAATAATTTGTCAAGTACAGCTGGATTCATTTAACTGTATATCCAGTATTTTTAAATTTCTACATGACTTTCATGGCCATTACTTCGAACGTCTTATTAGACGTATATATCAAAACTGTAAATGCATTTCAAGGAGAGTATTTAGCACGACGTTCACTTAGATTTTATTACAACATCTGCGCAGAATCCGCTGCCAATACCTCCGGTTACGTAAGATCATAATTAATGGGAACCTACTAATGAGTCCGAACATAATTTTCCTGTTCAGTCAGCCGTTATTATTAATTTCTGTTCTGATACTTGTTATAAGATTTGGTGATATTCCAATCTTCGCATTTTATGAAATCCTTGTATTCTAGAGCGAACATGTAGCCTTCTTTCTTTGCAGATGACATGAGAACTTTATACAAAAAGGAATCAACTTAATGTCGGTTGATTCTTACAAAGAAGAAGACAGCAACCAGCCACTGTTAATATTGCTATTTATTTCAGTAAATAGAGCCGTGACCAGTTTAGAACTGACAAGTTCATCATCAGACGGCTGTTCACAAGATATGCCAGATACACTTTACATAATCGTCAGTTTTCGATTTTTGTTCTTCCACTGTGGCGAAATATTCTTGGTGTTTTGGTGCCATCGAAAAATTTCGCACCAACACACCAAGAATATTTAGCCACAGTGGAAGAACAAAAATCGAAAACTGACGATTATGTAAAGTGTATCTGGCAAATCTTGTGAACAGCCGTCTGATGATGAACTTGTCAGTTCGAAACCGGTTATGGCGCTATTTACTTAAGAAAATAGCAGTATTAACAGTGGCTGGTTGCTGCCTCCTTCTTTGTAAGAATCAACCTACATTCATTGTACACAGCCACGGTCTCACCATGTCAGTTTTAGACAAAATACACTCCTGGAAATTGAAATAAGAACACCGTGAATTCATTGTCCCAGGAAGGGGAAACTTTATTGACACTTTCCTGGGGTCAGATACATCACATGATCACACTGACAGAACCACAGGCACATAGACACAGGCAACAGAGCATGCACAATGTCGGCACTAGTACAGTGTATATCCACCTTTCGCAGCAATGCAGGCTGCTATTCTCCCATGGAGACGATCGTAGAGATGCTGGTTGTAGTCCTGTGGAACGGCTTGCCATGTCATTTCCACCTGGCGCCTCAGTTGGACCAGCGTTCGTGCTGGACGTGCAGACCGCGTGAGACGACGCTTCATCCAGTCCCAAACATGCTCAATGGGGGACAGATCCGGAGATCTTGCTGGCCAGGGTAGTTGACTTACACCTTCTAGAGCACGTTGGGTGGCACGGGATACATGCGGACGTGCATTGTCCTGTTGGAACAGCAAGTTCCCTTGCCGGTCTAGGAATGGTAGAACGATGGGTTCGATGACGGTTTGGATGTACCGTGCACTATTCAGTGTCCCCTCGACGATCACCAGTGGTGTACGGCCAGTGTAGCAGATCGCTCCCCACACCATGATGCCGGGTGTTGGCCCTGTGTGCCTCGGTCGTATGCAGTCCTGATTGTGGCGCTCACCTGCACGGCGCCAAACACGCATACGACCATCATTGGCACCAAGGCAGAAGCGACTCTCATCGCTGAAGACGACACGTCTCCATTCGTCCCTCCATTCACGCCTGTCGCGACACCACTGGAGGCGGGCTACACGAAGTTGGGGCGTGAGCGGAAGACGGCCTAACGGTGTGCGTGACCGTAGCCCAGCTTCATGGAGACGGTTGCGAATGGTCCTCGCCGATACCCCAGGAGCAACAGTGTCCCTAATTTGCTGGGAAGTGGCGGTGCGGTCCCCTACGGCACTGCGTAGGATCCTACGGTCTTGGCGTGCATCCGTGCGTCGCTGCGGTCCGGTCGCAGGTCGACGGGCACGTGCACCTTCCGCCGACCATTGGCGATAACATCGATGTACTGTGGAGACCTCACGCCCCACGTGTTGAGCAATTCGGCGGTACGTCCACCCGGCCTCCCGCATGCCCACTATACGCCCTCGCTCAAAGTCCGTCAACTGCACATACGGTTCACGTCCACGCTGTCGCGGCATGCTACCAGTGTTAAAGACAGCGATGGAGCTCCGTATGCCACGGCAAACTGGCTGACACTGACGGCGGCGGTGCACAAATGCTGCGCAGCTAGCGCCATTCGACGGCCAACACCGCGGTTCCTGGCGTGTCCGCTGTGCCGTGCGTGTGATCATTGCTTATACAGCCCTCTCGCAGTGTCCGGAGCAAGTATGGTGGGTCTGACACACCGGTGTCAATGTGTTCTTTTTTTCCATTTCCTGGAGTGTAGAATCAACTTAAGCTGTGAATTGCCTTTATTCTGAATCGCTTTAGACAAGTGCAGGAACGCTTTCTGTGAATCCCTACCGTTAGAGTTTTAATTAATAAACAACTTTAGTACTAACCGACGCTAACTGTTCTCTAACTTTCACATTTATCACCTCACACTACTCTTTATTCCACGCATTTGATGTATAATTTACATCCGTTGCTGAAAATGGCATATACATTTTCTCTTTTATGTACAAGTTTTACATTCGCGGAAATTTAGATTTTTAGTTATTCTCTTTTCTAAATGTCGGATACGCAGCTGTGACAACTCTAATTTCGGATACAGGATTGTAATACCAAACTGTGTTATGGACTGGATTCGGATTCCAAAATCATTTACGAGAAATTCTCTCTTAAAAATAGACTGGAAAACTTGTTTTCTTAATCATGTATGTGTTCTAATTGGGTACCATAATGAAATTATCGCGCAGAAACCTGAACCCGTTATCAGCACTGGGAAACTGATATGCCAATTCACTTACACGACTCCTTGTACGCGTATGTTGATACATAACATAAGAGTCTCAGGAATTCTGAATGAAATTTTCACTCTGCGGCGAAGTGTGCACTCTTATGAAAATTCGTGCAGATTAAAACTGTCTGCCGGATCGACATTCGAATTCGGAGACTTTAGATTTTTGCAGCCAAGTACTATGCCGGCTGCGCTACCCGTGCACGACTCCGCCTCTGCCTCATCTCCTTTCTTCCAGACTCAACAGTTTTTTTGCCACAATTTGGCTACGAAAGGCTACGGTCTCGAGTTCCAGTCTCAGTGTGGCACACAGTTTTATTCTGACAGGAAGTTCATCTTCAGGAATTCAACTGCACAAAATAATAAATTCCAAATCAGACTGGATGCACAAATTATAAGCTGATTACAGCAGTAAAAACAAAATAAAAATGAGTGAAGTTCTGTACACTCTACCTAGGCAGATAGGCGCACGTGACAGTAAAGTACGTTTTTTCCCGGATTCGGGGGCCGCGCTGGCCCTGGATCGAATCTGTCCGGCAGAATAACGGCGAGGGCCTGTGTGCAGGCCAGTCTAGATGTAATGTTAGGTGGTTTCCCACACCCCAGTAGGTGAATACCGGACTGGTACCCACGTCTTGTGTTGCGCTATCGTCTTTGGCCAAACTGTCATATACCGTAATTAAATTCCAATGAATTAAAGAGTCAAGTCAACCGAAATTACCCAGATGCTAGAAAGGAGAACAGAAGTATGAGTAAAGTCTGTGATTGCCGCATCCATTTACTAGATAATCATGCTATGTACTTTTCCTGGAATTCTGTCTAAATGTAGCTGATGGTCCTACTGAACTCATGTTGGGCAGAGTACAGGTAGGAAGTCAGGAGAGTATGCCATGCGTGGGCTTAACTCCAAGAAAGAGGCACGATCTACGTTGCGCCCTAAACGACAGGAAGACGTTGTATTACGTTTTTAACGTGAACAGTTTGCAGGTGCTGGATGGACACTCCACGAGCAGACAGTGAAAGAATGCAGTTTTACGGCGCTCTATCCTTAGCAGGGATTCAGCCTTCTCGGAATATGTCGACCCGAAGCAACACAAAGGCTGAAGTGGAATGAGGCAGGCGACAGTCAAGCACTCTTGTGTTCGAGAACACACAGTTCCACAGTTGACAGGCTGGCATCTAGTTAACTAGCTTGTTGTAAAAAAATAGCAAGAGCACCTACCATTCGATAGTATGGATAAAATACAGTGAGAGGAGAGGAGCTGCTGAGCGCACACATACAGAAGACATGGGTGACTGAAAATACAAGATAGGTGATGTGAGCAGCTGCTTCTCACAAACTTCAAACACTAAACAACATGGTTAACTATGTTTGAACTGAGTATGAAAAGGCGGATTGTTGGAATTTCTAAACGGACTTGATTTGTCGGCACTCGGAGAAAGCACTCATTTGAGTTAGAAATCACGCACAGGTAAAAATTCTGCGTCTTCTGGGAGCACTCTGGGAAACTGACTTCCATCCGAGACCCGCCATAACTCGCTTGAGTCGAGAGATGGACTTTCATTCCATGCTCTGAGTCAACGCATGTGATGCAGAACTTTCAACCACAACCACCCCAGCTTTCAGGCTCCGGCAATGATATGTATGATAAGCCTCTGCAACGTTCGCTAACCAAGTGATATGAATTACGTCAAATTTTCAGATCGACTTTAGGGCTGTTACGGTTCTGATTCGAGTACAGTCAGTAATAATGTCGAATATGAGCTCAATTAAGATAGTAACTGATTCCTTCTGTAGTTCGTTGTTTCCTCTCAGATTAACATTTGGCAGTCACTGCACGACATCCGCGAAGTCTATTCCCCTCCGCCCCCAACACCAGCCCCCTTCCCCTTACCACCCCTTTGTTGAACTGACTCTAACGTATTCACCTCCAGCGCATTGCCTGACCTTTGCTAGTTGCTGTTAGTTTAATTTCGCTGTAAACATGTATTAATACCCAATGAGCGTCATGATTCCGTGTCTCATGTGCTTCTGCTTTACTTGAAGTCTACGGCAAATTGTAATAAGATGGATTTTATGGTGACCGTTCTTAAATTTAGTTTTTTGTTGAAATTACCTATTTTAGCATTTTGTAAGATACCTCAGTCCAGGCTCCCACGTATGCTAGGGTCATCCCAGTTTCATAAATTAATCTCATTAAGTTGTCCGTTTCACGACACCTGTAATTAAATTCACGTGATTCTGTGGGTGACCAACCGATGGTCGGTAAGGTCACCCGATACACCTCTTCCTGACATCCACAGGTTTATGTCGATGGCTCAGCGTTAACCTTACCCCCGCCTCTGTTTCACGACTCGTAAACATTTAGAAAGAAGTCACTACACAAATTCGATCCCGGGAAGGTTAAGTGGACGGGTAGCATATCAGGCCAACATCGAACAATGACAATACGAAATCCAATTATAACCACGTCGGCGCAGTGTAGGTACGGGATAAAGGCTCAAGTGAAAGATGGAGAAGTAACTTAAACTTAAATCAAATTTCTACATTTTCGTCGGTAAAAGGCAAGATATTGCTTTTCGTCGTGACAAACTACATTGTGGTAAACAGCAAAGGGAAATCGAAAAAAAAAAAAGATGTTGTAGTTTAGGAAGAACTAACGCGTTACGTACATTACCATAATCTTGTTTAGCTCTGCAGGGATAGATGCTTTTAAAATAAATGTAAAAATGAAAGTGCTCAGAAATTATTTGTACGCAGCACATTTCCCAGGTGAATTCATCTCAAAAGTACTTCGACAATTAGGTTGCATAACTGACGTACGATGTATGAGGTGTCATTAAAATATAACACCCGTAACTCTGACTGTAAAAACGCAACGTATGATCAGATAATTCAATCGCAATTGCGTGGTAAATGAAGTAGACAAAAACTTCATTCTTTCTCCCATTACGGTATGATGATTATATGGTACCACTGAACTGCTACAAATTTTTATCATCAGTCCACTTTGGTGTGCTATTTCACATCGACTATGAAACTTTTTACCACTTAGGGCCATCTTTTCGCCGGGAATGGAAGCTTGTAGGTTTCATCTTTATCTCACAACCAAGAATTTCGGAGACACATCAAATTGCCAAGTTTTACTTTGGTATTTATGGTTTAATGTTGAGTAGGTTCACACGCTTTCTGTTTTCTGTAATTTATTAATGCTGTTTAATGAGCTTTGAGTGGAAGCTTTTTTACTGAGTTATAAATTTAACTACTTAATAATGAATCCACAAAGTTTTCACGACGCCTCAGGAAACAGCCGTGAGTGCACAATGATAATGGTTTTTGCTTCTGAACTGTCGCTAGCCTTCACTGCCAGAAAATTTATCTACACATATTCTTCTATATTCTGATCCTTAACTGCAACAGCAATAGAAATTACTTGACTGTTCAGTTATGTTTAATAAAACAGGTTCCGCTTTATTTATTTCTACATCTGTCTGTTGCTGCTAGAAAGAGCAACGATGCACTGCATTATGAAAATCTTTTCATTTAACATAGTGATGTAAAAGCACTTAACATAGGCTTAATAACTTCTTACATCTGTGAAGTTACTCTTATTTAATATGTAGCGCCATAACATGTAATAGTGTTTATGGTGACAGAATTAAAGCAGCCTCATCTTCTCGAAAAATGCAAATTTTGTCTTTAGTTTTAGTTGCTGCAAATACAGTTCAATGGATACTATACCATTATCTTGGAGATTACTATGGAAACATGGCCACTAAAAACAAATTGTAGTAGTAGAAGCTGATTGTTAGTTTCAGTGATGTACATAAAAACAAAATTGCATGGCAGTGTTGTGAGTGTAATGTGGTCATTGCGTAATGTTCGATGAACATTGGCGAAAAATTATACTCACAGCAAGGTAGCTCTCTTTACAACAATTGTTAGTAACGTGTTTCTTATGTTTTCGATTCCTGCAAGTGCTTCATACTTTGACATTGATTGTGATCTGTTTGGCAATGTTTTAGCTGGGATGTCAGTTAAGATACATTAGTAAAAAAATACCAAAGAATATATAACCTCAAGAAACAAACCTTGCGCTATGCTGACAGCAACAGTGTACCATACGAAATAAATTTACCTCACACTTCCACGTCGTCTAGGTGAAACAGCTAATTCTGCTAATTCAACGTTTGTATTCAACTGACAAACATGATAACAATGCAACATTCTTATTTTGAGGCTGATATAGAATGTTACAGACAGACTTAAAGAGTGTAACTATGAGGGTGAATATCCGACGTGCTGCAAGTGCCTAAGCACTGAGACATTGTTAACAAAGTAGTTAAATGGTTACTTTATAACTTGCAGGACCATGTTAAATTACTGTCGTGGAAGAATAAAAGATACTTGTTCAAACCGCTTGTAGCGTGGTATAAGTTCATCTCTTTCCGTAGGTTCTCAAGCTTGTTATTATTTACTGTTTGTCTTTTACGCGTACAAAAAATTCATAAGGTAAGATTAGAAATAATATGTATCTTAATAAATCTGTACCAAACCGTCCGTGACAGCGTGATTCGACCTGTTCATGTACGCAGAACACACATAAAAAACACTTCACCCATATGTATGCAGCGTTCATTTATCCTTATGCAAAGGAAGTTTCTGCTGGTGACAAGTTTTCGTTATCCCTGAGTAAGATTAATGAAAGACGCGACAGTCATCGTTAAAACTAGAATAATCGCCATTCTGCGAAACACTGAATCCGACACTGTATTAACTCAGAGACAAGCAATGCTTCATCTATTCGCGGATTACAACCAACTAACAGAGAACGTCAGAAAGTTTCCTGGTTAATACGTTTCCTAGTGTGAGTAGGTCTCTCTAATCTGTCCTTCTCCGACTAGTACACTACTGACCATTAAAATTGCTACACCACGAAGATGACGTTCTACAGACACGAAATTTAACCGACAGGAAGTAGATGCTGTGATATGTAAATGATTAGGTTTCGAGAGTATTCACACAAGGTTGGCGCCGGTGGCGACACCTGCAACATTGTGACATGAGGAAAGATTCCAACTGATTTTTCATACACAAACAGCAGTTGCCCGGCGTTGCCTGGAGAAACGATGTTGTAATGCCTCGTGTAAGGAGGAGAAGTGCGTACCATCACGTTTCCAACTATGATAAAGGTCGGATTGTAGCCCATCGCGATTACGGTTTTTTCGTATAGCGACATTGCTGCTCACGTTGGTCGAGATCCAATGACTGTTAGCAGAATGTGGAATCGGTGGGATCAGGAGGGTTATACGGAACGCCGTGCTGGATCCCAACGGCATCGTGTCACTAGCAGTCGAGATGACAGGCATCTCATCTGCATGGCTGTAACGGATCGTGCAGCCACGTCTCGATCCCTGAGTCAAGAGAGGGGATGTTCGCAAGACAACAACCATCTGCACGAACAGTTCGACGACGTTTGCAGCAGCATGGTCTATCAGCTCGGAGACCATGGCTGCGGTTACCCTTGACACTGCATCACAGACAGGAGAGCCTGCGATGGTGTACTCAACGATGAACCTGGGTGCACGAATGCCAAAACGTCATTTTTTCAGATGAATCCAGGTTCTGTTTACAGCATCATGATGGTCGCATCCATATATCGCGACATCGCGGTGAACACACATTGGAAGCGTGTATTAGTCATCGCCATACTCGCGTATCACACGGCGTGATGGTATAGGGAGCCATTGGTTACACGTCTCGGTCACCTCTTGTTCGCATTGACGGCACTTTGAACAGTGGACGTTACATTTCAGATGTGCTACGACCCGTGGCTCTACCCTTCATTCGATCCCTGCAAAACACTACATTTCAGCAGGATAATGCACGACCGCATGTTTCAGGTCCTGTACGGGCCTTTCTGGATACAGAAAATGTTCGACTGCTGCCCTGGCCAGCACATTCTCCAGATCTCTCACCAATTGAAAATGTCTTTTCAATGGTGGCCCAGCAACTGTCTCGTCAAAATACGCCAATCGCTACTCTTGATGAACTGTGGTATCGTGTTGAAGCTGCATGGGCAGCTGTGCCTGTACACTCCATCCAAGCTCTGTTTGACTCAATGCCCAGGCGTATCAAGGCCGTTATTACGGCCAGAGGTGGTTGTTCTGGGTACTGATTTCTGGGGATCTATGCACCCAAACTACATGGAAATGTAATCTCACGTCAGTTCTAGTATAAAATATTTGTCCAACGAATACCCGTTTATCATCTGCATTTCTTTTTGGTGTAGCAATTTTAATGGCCGGTAATGTAATTTCACTTAAAGGTAATATACTCCTGACATCTTCCGCCTCTCCGTGTCTCACTACTTGAGTAATGAGTCAATTGTCACAAAATCATCTGCCATTTTCTTATTAATGCCCCTAGTACCACGGGAATCAATACGACCCCATAAGCCCTATTGTTTTCGAAACTGTTATTTCCAAAATATATAACATTTTCTGTCTGAATCAGTTGTATCCGAAGATGTTTCGCTCTTTTTTTATGTAAAACACATTTAAATTTGCTCATTGTTTTTGCACTGAATACCACTGGTGTCCTTAAGACCACTTCTATATCGGTTTTTTCTTTTCTTCTCTTTTTGCTTATAGAACGTAATATTTATGAAAACACAATTATGACTGTTACGCTGAATAAGTGTAAGTTCTTTACTTCTGGTTTTATGACGCCCAGTGGCACTGAGTGAAAGTCAGAATTCCTGACACTATGACGGTTCAACTTCCGTCACTGTTTCCACTGGTAATTCGCCATTTAGAACTCTATACTCTGTTGCAAAAGACAAACCTCTGACTGTAGTTTCATTCATTTTCTTTTCCAACAGCTGCCTGCATCCATAGCGTCCTCGACGGCGAGAGTTCATCAGAGACAAGAGTATCATCAGTAGTGCTCCAAGGAAGTGTGGAGGAACTCCTGTTATTATCTACGTGTATAATCTGTCGGTCAAGGTAATTAGCGGTCTGCGATTGTTCGCTAATGATGCTGTGGTGTATGGGAAGTGTCGGCCTTGAGTGACTGTAGGATTATACAAGACGACATGGAAAACAATTTCGAATTGATGTGATGAATGGCGTTTAGCTCTAAATGTAGGAAAATGTAAGTTAATGCAGATGAGTAGAAAAGAAACACTTAAACTACGAATACACTACTAGTAGTGTGCTGCTAGAGACAGTCACGTCGATGAAATATATAGGCGTAACTTTATAAAGCAATATGAAACGGATTGAGCATGTAAGGACAGTATTAGGGAATGCAAATGGTCGACTTCGATTTATTGGGAGAATTTTAGTAAACTGTGGTTCATCTGTAGAGGAGACCGCATATAGGTCACTAGTGCTAGCCATTGTTAAGTACTGTTCGAGAGTTTGGGATCCACACCAGGTTGGATTAAAGAAAGACATCGTGGCAATTCAGAGGCAAACTGGTAAATTTATTACCGGTGGGCTCTAACAACATATCAATAGTACGGAGATGCTTCGGTAACTAAAATAGGAATCATTGGAGGGAAGGAGACGTTATTTCCTGGAACACTACTAAGAAAATTTAGAAAACCGGCATTTGCGGCTTACTCTGAACGATCCTACTGCCGCCAACGTACATATCTCGTAATTACGATGAAGATTGTCTTAGAGACATTAGGGCTCGCACGGAGGCATACAGGTAGCCGTTTTTCCCTCTCTCTATTTGCGAGTAGAACAGAAAAGCAAATGACTTGTAGTGGTACAACGTACCCTTCGCCACGCACCTCACGGTCGCTTGAGGAGTATGTATGTAGGTGTAGATGTATACATGTATTGTTGCCAAGCGCTGTGTAAAGCACGTGCTCTTTTGTGTGTTGGAAAACTATATAAATGAATGTAGCTGTCTGCCGCACAATGTGCTAATCACCACCAAACTGTTCCATTGCTGTGTTTAATATGTCCTGCAACATTACACATTTTTCGCATATCCACTCAGTTCCAAAATAAAGTGTACGCCGTAATGTTAAGTGTAAAGTCCACAGCGGCGTCTCTGGTAGTGTTCTCGATCTGTATTCAACGCGCTTTTCAAATGGCTCAAATGGGTCTAAGCACTATGGAACTTAACATCTAGTCCCCTGGACTTAGAACTAATTAGGCCTAACTAACCTAAGGACAACACACACATCCATGCCCGAGTGAGGATCCGAACCGGCGACCGGAGCAGCAGCGCGGCTCCGGAGTGAAGCGCCTTGAACCGCTCGGCCACAGTGCGTTTTTGCACAGTGTATAGACAAACATTGTAGAGATGAATGTTTTGTTTTGTCATTGGCAGTTTTGCTATTTGCACTTATTTGTAGCCAATTTAAACGCAGAAAAAATGTGCAATATTTATCAAAAATGCCTTGTGAGGTCCGTTAACAAGCTATCTGGTTCGAACGAGGCAAGCTGGGTGCTTCAAGTGGGTAATCATCCGAAACATTGCAGCCGTGTCTGTACAGCGTGTAAACAAGACAATGGGGTGTCCACGATAAATTGGTCTACACGTTCTCCGCATGCTAATCCCACCACAAAATGGCTGGTCGTACATTGCGATGAATTTTAAAGGAAAGCAGCTGTCATACAAAATCAGAACGACATGGAGATCGTTATCGAGAGAATATGCAGAAAATCCCGAGAAAAGCCTGCCAAAGAGGTGCCAAACTATAATGATTAATGGTGGTGATTGGATCAACTGTTAGGTAATTGTGCAGTTAGCAATAACATGTATTTTCATGTAAATATATATTTATAGTAGTATCTTTTATTTCGTACAGATATCGACGAAAAAGTTCTTGTGGAACTCACTGAATATCTCAATATGCTAGGGGAACCCGAAATCCACCGACACAATTTTGAAATTTGTTGCAAAATATTTTCTGAATATTTTGTTCAAATGGTTCTGAGCACTATGGGACTTAACATCTGAGGTCATCAGTCCCCTAGACTTAGAACTACTTAAACGTAACTAACCTAAGGACATCACACACATCCATGCCCGAGGCAGGATTCGAACCTGCAACCGTAGCAGCAGCTCGGTTGCGGAAGCGCCTAGAACCGCTCTTCCACAGCGGTCGGCGAATACTTTGTCGTAAGTCATGCGGGATCTCAGAGGGCTCGGCATTTCTGTTGATTTATTATCCCCACTTATGCGCGTATCTGATTTGTTAAGTAAGCCATATGACGGCGGTCTTGTTTAGAAACAAACTTGTTTCTGTCACTCACGGTACATGATGTCGGGAGTGCTAACGTACACTTTATTCTTCGCCATGAAGTTGAATTCCGCATTGCCCAGTCGTATCAAGGTTTCATTTTTAAAGTGTAACCTCGCAGCACAATATTGTTAAATGGAAATGGAGCCAGATGTAAACTCCCCACAAAATATTGTTAAATGGAAATGGAAATGTGCCAAGCGTAGCCTCGCCACAAAATAATAATAATTAAAATGAATTTTTCTAATATTGTAACCTCTGAACAAAATTGGCTCCCATTTATTGTCTGCGTGCAGAAATGCATTCACACTTAATATTCCCACAAAATTCTTTTCTCATTTGATGTCAAGTTCGAAACAGAAAAATTCCTAAGCACCAAAATAATAAAAAAAGTTTTGTAACCTGATGAATCTATAAGGACAGCAGCGCTGACCTCCGGCCCTGTATTATGAATAACAAAAGCAAAAATTCTTACCTCAATAAAACTGCAATTATATCTGCTCTTAATTAGTCATTTTTCGACACAGCTTCGTGCAATGCTGGCGTATATTTTTTTTTTTTTTTTTTTTTTTTTTGATTCTTGGAAGCAATGATAATGCATTGGAAAAATTCTTTAAATTTAAATGAATGCTTTTCTTTAAAAGAGTTGCTTTATACTATAAAAATTATTATTGGGGCATTTTTGAACAAATTAAATTACAATTGACATACGTTATTAAATATGCGCAATGCTGCTTCTTTACCTTCTACAACAATACTCATCCTCCAGAGTCCTGACCAGAGTCGCGAGCAGAGCACACAGCCGACGCATGCCGACTCCCGCCGACTCACGCAGACTACAGCCACTCGCTACCGACTACTACTGTCGACTCGCTACTGAAGCCGACCGACTACTACTGTCGACTCGCGCAGACTAGCGCAGACTAGCGACAAGCAACAACTAACGATAAACTACTCTCCGGTCACAGATTCTCTGCAAAGCATACGTCTTACAAAAGTAGTGTGCATTTTACGACATGCTTTAGCATGGACAGGGTTAATCATGAAGAGCTGTAAACGTTGCAGATTTGAAAGTACTGTAACGTGGATGCCGTCGCGGTGGGGACTGCTCAGCGTACGGCCTCGACCGCTTATCCATTGCATTCAGTGAACACATGCAGTATACGAGGTACGTAATTGTGAACCCTTCATCAGTAAAGGTATGCATCTCTACTGATATATATCACTGCCACCCTACGCCTCTTCAAATGCCACTCCAGCCATCTATACTGAGGGGGAAAATTGCAACACTAAAAAGTAATTAATGTAGACTAATGAAATTTCAGGTACACATTTGACTAGGAAACATATTTATGTGATTAGCTCTGTAATAGCACACGCTAACGTAAGTGCGAGATAATCCATTTTGAATGTGAAATCCTGGTACATTAATAACGAATGAGGCCAATATGTTGAATGCAATCAAGCACAAGTGCCTGCAAGAGCTGAATGTCATTTTGGGGATGTAGTACCATGCCTGCTGCATTTGGCCTGTCAATACAGGGTTGGTTAAATCTGGTTCTGGATGACGCTGTCTGAAGATGTCCTATATGTGCTTGACTGAAGACAGATCCGCTGATAGAGCTGGTTAAGGCAACGAGTAGAGCATGTTCGGTTGAAACAGTGGTATGTGGTCCAGCGTTATCCTATTGGAAAACACCCCAACGAATGCTGCTCATGAATGGCGGCACAACAGGTCTAATCGCCACACAGACGTACAAATTTGCAGTCAGTGTGGTGGGATAATAATGAGAGTGCTCCTACTGTCATAAGAAATTGCACCAGACACCATTAGTTCAGGTGTAGGTCCGGTGTGTCTACAACGAAGAGAGGTTTGTTGCAGGCCCTTAATTAGCCTCATTCTAACCAATACACGACCGTCACTGGCACCGCGGCAGAAATAGTTATCGTCAGAAAACACAACAGATCTCCATCTTTCCATTCAATGATCTCTCGCTTGACGCCACTGAAGTCGCACATGGCAGTAGTTTGGAGTGAGTGGAATGCATGCTACAAGACTTCTGGCTTGGAGCTGTCCTTGTAACAGATCTTTGTATCACAGTGGAACCAACTGCTGCTCAAACAGCTGCTGCAGATACGTGCGATGCGCCAGAGACATACGAGGTGCAACAATAAAGCAATGAGACTGATTTTCTTTGCAAGATGTGGCAACCCTCCAGGCTTGCGGAGGCACAATATCTTTGACCATGGTCTATAAGCTGCTTTTGGTGCAAGCAGCACATCGATGCAACTGCTCAGTCGTGAGTTGTGCTGTAATAAGTTAACACGTGTTTGTGTCTCTCGTTACGGAAATGGAACTGCATAATATTGTGCAACGGTATGCCATTTCTTTTTTGCGTTAAATTTGGTGAAAACGTGACGACAACTTACGGTAAGCTTCAGAAGGCTTTTGGAGAGGAGGTTATGTCAAGAGCTCAAGTTTTACGTTGGCATAAAATGTTTAGTGAAGGTAGAACAAATGTTGAAGATGAAGACCGCAGTGGACGACCATCAACCTCGCGGATGGATGTCAACTTGGCCAGGGTGCGTGAGCTCGTACGATCTGATCGAAGATTAGCTGTGAAAATCATTGCAGAAGAACTGAACATCAATCGAGAAACGGTTCGTCTAATAATAACTGAAGATCTGGGTATGAGAAAGATTTGTGCAAAAATGGTCCCCAATAATCTCACACCACAACAGCGAGAAACACGGAAAAATGAGGCATCCGATCGGTTAGAGTGAACGGAAATCAATCCAGAATTATTGAGCTGTGTTATCACTGGTGATGGAAGTTGTTTTCTTCAGTATGATCCAGAGACAAAACGCCAAAGTTCGAAATGTTTCTCAAAGGGGTCACCCAGACCAAAAAAAGCTCGCATGTCAAAGACAAAAGTGAAATGCATGCTTGTGTGCTTCTTTGATTCCAAGGAAATTGTTCATAAACAGTGGGTGTCTCCTGGACAAACAGTTAACCAATATTACTAGAAAGAAATTTTGGAAAGACTTCGTAAAAGAGTTCTTCGTGTCCATGCCAACATTGCTGATAATTGGATTCTGCATCACGATAATGCGCCATCCCATACTGCTCTGTCAGTACAGCAATTTTTAACCTCAAAACAAATTTCACTACTACCACAGCCACCTTATTCACCAGATATCGCCCCAAGTGACTTCTTTTCAATTTCCAAGAGTCGTAACGGCGATCAAGAGACACCATATTCAATTAACACAATATGTCCAAAATGCTGTGACGAGGGTCATGGAGGATATTACAGAAGATGAGTTCCAGAAATATTACCATCAATGGCAGGAGCTCACGAAAAAGTATGTGCAATCAGAAGGGAACTACTTTGAAGGGGACAACACTAAATTTGACTAAATCAGTAAGCAACATTTTTTTCACATCAGTCTCACTACTTTATTGTCACACCTGGGATGCTCAACACGATGATCTTCCCTCTCAGTAATACCAAGTGTCTGTCTGGAGCCCGTTCTTCTTGCGACCATACATCCTCGTTACTACGGCTGCCAGGAATCACGTACAGTGCCAACATTCCTACTAAATCTTTCTGCAGATATCACAGAAAAAGCATCCAGCGTCTAGTAGCCGTATTACACGACCTCGTTAAAACTCAGTGCAGCGTTGATAATGACTACTTTGTCGCCTAAAAAGCATTCTTGACTATGAGCAACTCACATCTTTCGATCTCAAATGTAACTAACGCGTGCGTTTAAAGCAAACCTGATTTGCTTCCTCATAGTGGCGCTACTAGTGCGACTCTTATGCGAATGGCGCGAAGTTTTAACAGATTTACCTTTTAGATATTACCAACTTTCGTTTATGTCGCACAGGTCTTTATTGGTGTTCTGGTAGGCACACATCAGTTCTTCTTCTCCCAGTCTAGATTTTACCCGCATTATCCAATGGCTGGCGCTCTTACAATTTTTAACAGAGGTTTTACGCATATTATCCAGTGGCAGGTGTTCTTACTATTTTTAAAAGAGTAAATAACAAGCTGATTAACTAGATGACAGCCTCTCGACTGTAAGTCTGTGTTCTCAAACACAAAAGTGCCGGACGATCTCCTGTCTCATTCCACTTCACAGATATCCATCTTTCTACTGCTTAGGATCGAGAAATTCCCAGTACACTGACTTCATGCTGAGGGCAAGACGCAGAAAAACTGCGTTCTTTCATTCTCAACTTGTGGAGTGTCCATACGGTACCAGCAGCCTGTTTATGTTAAAAACACGATACATCGGCTTCCTGTCGTTTAGGACACAACGTAGATGGTGCCTCCTTGGCAGGATTTGGCCCGCGAACAACATTCTCTTCTGACTTCCCACCTGTACTCTGCCCAACCTGTGCCCAATAAATGGTTCAAATGGCTCTGAGCAATATGGGACTTAACATGTGAGGTCGGCAGTCCCCTTGAACCTAGAACTGCTTGAACCTAACTAACCTAAGGAAATCCCACACATCCATGCCCGAGGCAGGATACGAACCTGCGACCGTAGCAGTCGAGCGGTTCCGAATTGAAGCGCCTAGATCCGCTCGTTCACAGCGGCCGGCGTGCTCAATTGAACTCCCAACTACATGCAGACAGAATTCCAGAAGAAGAATTTAGTATACACCAGGGTTGGAACTTAAATAGTGGCAACTATTTATTCACGACCGATACAAAAGAGTTACATGTTTGCACCTGTTACTGTCCTTCAAAGTAGTCACCAGCGTTGTATAGAACCCGTTGCCAGCGATGTGGTAGGCGTAGTATAGCGTTAGCTGGGCGTATTCTGTATATGGTGCGAATGGAGAGATCTAAAGTTATTGTGATTCGCGTGTATGACTGTGATGGTGTTATCCTAACGCATTACGTTCCTCCACGGCAACCCGTCAATGCACAACATTAGCGTTCGTTTTTGGAGCATCACCTGCGACCAGCTTTGCGAAAGAAGCGGCGACACTTTCTGCACAACCAACTGTGACGTCCCTTCCTTCCTTCTTCACTCGCCGGGAGGAAACGCGACTCGTAACGATGTTCGTCCCAGTCGGTATGACGTGGAACAGCACCTGTAACTCTTGTAAGAACACAACTCCTGGTACGGTTTAGAAATATTCTATTATCTGTCCGCAACAGTCTTCTCAGATTGTGCCAACTCGTAAACTGCAATCGTTTATTTTTATTTTTATGCCCGGTTAGTTCCGCGATGAAATAAAATCTTAATTCTTGATTTCATCATTACGGTCGTTTTTCACATCATACATAGCGAGGATGAAATTTTACTGTCTACTATTCCGTTGCTATACCGTTGCTACGTCCAGTTCAAGGTTACTAAATAATAAGGTTGGGCAGTGAGCGCTCTGCTCTGCCATTGGCTGGCCTAGTGACGTCAGCGTGGAAGCAAGCGCTCACAAGCAGACGACACGGCATGTGCGTTTACGTCAAGTTTTTGGCGGAAGATTTTGTTTATACCAGAATTGAGATGTCTTAACTGCTTTTCTGCTGCTAAAATATTACAGTTAAAACTGATGAGTTATATTATTTCGCAGCTTATGCCTCTCACATCGGTAAAATATCAGATCAGAACCACACTGACACACGCTTGAAATTCGAAACCTTGGCTCAAATAAATCTGAAACCATTCCTTTAATCGCATTGAAACGAATTTACTTAAGAGCTCGAAGTTGCACGCACTTGTCTGTAAGAACAGCATTCCTTCTTTCTAAAGCCGCTATAGTATTCATCAAAGTAACTTTATCTGTGTCTGAAAAAAAACTGTCATCTGTACATGTGCTCTTATTATGATGTTTCTTATTTGGTGACAGCTTTTCCAAAGTTTCCAGAGACCTCTTATGTAGTTCTCGTTTCTTACACCGTTTGGTTCTGTCTTCTGTTGCGGGGAACACATTGACAGTCGCACTACAGCACGGCAAATTGCACGAAGGAACTGCATCTGGTTTGAGCATTCTTTTTCGGGGCAAATTAAGCAATTCAGACTGTAAATCCCTCAAGTAATCTGTTTCTGCGAAATGGTGAGAACATATTCGTGCATGCGCAACATTTACACTGTCTTTCCTACAACATTTCGACAACCATAGTTTTTGTAATGTTTCATTACGCGGGAAACTGTGATACATTACGTCAGTTGCCTTTGTGCGCCGGTTGTAGGAAAAACAGCCTGTAACAGCACAGCCTGGCATTGTAAAAATTAATTTTCTCACTCACTTGTAGATTCTCCAATAAGAATTTTACAGGACGAACCATAAATTATAGAGCTGGCGAACACAATGTTGATCCCACTGTCCACTATCGCTAACTATTTCAGTTCCGAATCAAATATCAATTACAGCGAAAACCCTAAACACTCCCGAATTCCGAATGTTTCCGCTGTTGACTGAGTACCTCAGAAGAAAGAACTCAATCAAAATACTCCTTCAAACACAAAACATCACAAGAAAAACAATCACACACAATTCGAACTGCGTACTGTTTGGCACAGCTGCTCCCTACCGTGACGTCATGCGCACAACTGAGAAAACACGTTGCTTTCTGCGTATCGCTTTCTCTGCCCCCCTGGTCCAGTTATTAACAAGGGTCCGACGTAACTCCAGAGATAACTTATGTTGGAGTAAATGTTTTCTTTTTAATACAACGTAATACTGGTTTAAACTAATCACTCTTCACTGTCCATTATTCATGTACCCACTTAGTCACTTAAAATATTTAAAGAGTCAATAACTTTCATTAATACACATTGTATTATCCGTTTAATGAGTTAGGCCACACGTAAGATTTACCTTTTGAGTCATATTTTATTGTTCCTTCTGTAATTAATTGTTTGTCCCTACAATACATGCACACCTATATGTCATTCAAGATTAACTTGTGTTCAGTTCAGTAATCGTGACGCTGACGACAACTTTTGACTAATCGGCGTACTTGTTTGTCTTTCTTCGTGTCTTCGTTTTATTGTGTCCTACTCAAGACTACGAATTGTTTTTCTGTCGTTGATCCATTGCTCTCAAGGTTTGTAACTGTTCATTAGTACGAAGGCTAATCCCGATAAACCAATATCACACAGCTGAAGTCTAACACACGTCTTACTATACCGTCGCTTTGAGAAGATTAACTTTCTTCAGTTGAATGACTGAACAATACTTTAATCCCTATCTCATGAATTATCAAACTTCCAAAACTGAAACAATCTAATAGAATTTGCATCCAGACAGCTATCGCAAAAGTACTCTATAGCGACTCAAGAGCAACTAACTAACTGAACATTCCCATATCCAAGTTGCATTGTAGTCGCATTGAATTTCCTTTTCGATGCGGCTACAACTCTCTTGCATGGTAAATGTTACCTTTGACTGAATTACTTTCTTGGATTTATCCTTCGTTCATATGATTATGAATTTATTCTATAGGTGATTGATAAAGAATCGATGATAATCCTTTCCTTTTATCTCCCCTTTTTGTACGCTATTCTCAGTATTTGAATGATATAGGCGTTAATCAAAATATTACCAGTGTAGATTTTATCGTCAATAGTTGCAGTCACTGTCAAGATGGCTCACTTTGCTACTTTAAGTTTGCACAACGTTTGTTAATTGGTGTTTTCTGTCCTTGGGGCGTTGCACTACTCATCATTTTGCACGACAATGCGAGGTTGCAGACAGCGCAAGCTGTGACTGCTCTGTATATCCAGTAACAGGATACGGTGATTTTACATTAACTTAAATAATATTTCTACTCTCCCTTGTAGCTTGTGGTTAATTTAGACTTGCTTGACTTATTAATCCACTGGAATTTAATTATGGGACATGACAGGTTTGCCAGAAACGGTCGCGTAACACAAGACGTGGATACCGGCCCAGTATTCACTGCAGTCAAGTGTGAGGAACCACCTAAGAGTTACATCTAGGCTGGCCTGCACACCGGTCCTCAGCGTTAATGCGGCAGAATTTCAGTCCAGTTTTGTTGTTGTAACCGACATGAATTCCCTTAGCTCTTGTAAAGGATAAAAGTTTGTCAAGTCGGAACGAGAGAGATCAGTGGTATGATGCATTATTGAGTTGCTTCGTAAATCGTGTGCTGGTGGCTGCATAATACGATCATAAACAACAGTAGCAGGAATTGGGAAAGGGGTCTTATTCGTAAACAGTGTACTTCAAAGAAGCGTTGAAAAATTTATCCTCTTCGTAAAAGTCTACTGTAGACGTGATATACCACGAAGAAAACTGAGTAATTATATGGCCTATTAAAAATTATAAATAAAAATAATTCTTTCAGAATGTTGTTTATGTTTCAGCTGATAGGTCAACATAGACTACTAAATTCAGTTAATAACATTTCAGAAGGTACAAAGGTTGTAAAATCATTAAATTTATGCAAGCAGTTGATAATGAATTACAATGAACTCTTTGAGTGGTTACGGTTGATTCTAGTTTTCGTTGCATACATCGTAAGTTTACGTGCACCTGCAGAAAAAAATTGAGAATTTATCTATATAGTTTATGGCAGATGAAATGCAACCATTGACAGTCTACAATGGCTTCGTGCTCCACGTGTTGACCGTAACACATCCGTTTCGATTGTTTAACTTGCGTTCCGATATTCAGAGCAGCATATGGCAAGACTGTGTGTTTCTCACTTTTAATCTGTGCTAACTGAGCCAACTCACTGACCGTTCTTCCAATGTGACAGTATCACTTTCCGATTGCGGACTACATAGTATATGGGTCAGCAATCAATTTTACAGTTTACGGCAATTAAAACGAACGATAGTAACCTTACATGTCATGCAGATGGCTCATACTTACGGCTTATCCCGTCTCATAGCAGATGTTTCAAAGATAAATTCTTAAATGTTGTACAGTTGTTCCTCCTAGTTAAAAGTAAACTTAAACCACGTATAACACTGTTTACCGTATTAAAAGTCAATATACAGACAATATTTTTATAAGAATCTGTTGTGACCTATGTTCTTAGCGAAACGTTGCCTTGTTACTTTACAAATCTTAATGCTATATTTATAAGTGTAACAGAACGTGTTTTGTGCGTCTAACTATCGCATGCTTCGTTACCTTATATTTTTCGAGAGAGAAGTATCTGAACTGAGGTTAAAATCTAACAGTTTAGGAAGGGTGATAATCGCTAGAGGGAATGTGCGTGATGAGTACATTCACCTGTAAAATATGTAACCGACATCTTAATGTATTGCTATGCTGTACCCTGAGACGAAAGGTACTTAATGGTGTAAATGCTACATAAATCTGACCTCTTACGTCGTGCGTTTATGTTACTTTTTCACTAATGATCTAAGTGACTCGGTTTTGCTTGAAATTTCCGACGAGAGTTCAAGCTACACATCCATATGGAATGCATTGTTTTCTGTCCAATAAGCACTTTTGGTTGTCCTTGTTGATAAGCGCTTCGCTTTTGAAACGACAGTGCAGGAATAATGCACTGGAAGGAAAACGTAAGGCGCATTAACTTCACTTCTTTAGGAACTGCAGATATTAATGATAGTTGACGAAAGGGTAATTAAAGGTAAGGTAGTTAGAAGTCGTACCTTACTCTTCGTATATGACTTCCTTATGCCCAACGTCGTGGTAATCGTCTCTTAATTTACTAACAGCACATTCTGCTCCACGTTAGTTAAATATGGCACGAACTGATCACCTGAAATCCAACGCTATCCATGTTTCTGTCGATTGACAATATTCCCAAAGCTCGATAAATTTCTTACTCTAAATCTCTACACTTTCGATTATTTAGCACAGTATTATAAAGTACAAAGTTTAGCTACACCTATGAAGCTACCTAAAAGTCTCCTAATGCTAGGAACATTAGTACTACAAGATGAATCCGCTATACTTCTTACAGTACTTTCCGCTCGAATGAACATGATATTGTATACAGATGGCTGGTCTTTAGTGAACACTCATCCATAGATCAACAATATAACCACAACCGCAGTCCATGACCATGAACAAATATGTGCAAGTCTGACAGTCATTGACTCAAACACTATACCTTAAGAATATGTGAAATTCCTCGATGCACTCACCTACAATTCCTTACTTTCAGAGACATCTTAGGACTCCATCTAACTGAATACTTTATAGCTTGCACTGTTAAGTATGATATTATAAAAGGTATCATAGGTGTAGTCTCAATGACATCGTCTATTTTGTGTAATCAATGGGCCCTTGTCACGTCGAGATGTTGTGAAACAGAAACACATTTAAATTCTGGTTTGTTCTGTATTTATGAGGTTAAAGCCATTCTTACAATACCGACCCGTTCCGCTCTACGCTGTACACTCACATTTCTATCCATGATTTTTAAAATTTTTCAGGACATCATGAATGAATCGTCTTTCTACTTTGTAGCGTATCTAATGTAAACCATGTTCAAAACAGAGTTGCATCAACCCGGCAAAGCAGCGTTTCGAATAGCTCGAAGCTCCTGGGACCTCACGTGTTGCGGCTGGCGGGCATGAGGCGGGCATCCATTGAATTACGGCTGAAGGTGAGAGCAGAGCTAGCTCCCGTAATCACATTTGTGGCGCCTCTGATGCCTCCCTGCGACCTACAGCTCAGTTTGCTTTCGAGTCTTACGCGCTGTTCACTGGCAAAATCCATTTCACAGTATTTACCTTTGTGAACTAGATAGTTAACCGGAAGGCTATATAATATGTATGGCTTTGATCTCCCTGAGCCCCTGCAACGAGTAAGACATTAGGAGCAGCGGCAAGCTTCCATACAGCGTATTCTCCTCCATTTGTCTCAGTGAATTAGAGGTTGAAGGTGTGCTTCAAGTTCAGTCACTACTGTAGCTACTCAACCTTCTGAACCGGGAATAATACGTCGTAATTCGGTTTTCCATTGTCACTCGCTCACATTGTGTCACAAAAATTATTGTAAATAATTTTATTTCTTTGAAAAGGAGGTGTTTGGTAAATTGTATTTCCTTCTTTTTTGTAGTAATTTCTTGGTTATGTTGTTAGAAATATATACCTTTTATAGATAAAAGTGCCTAACCATTTGGCAAACTTCTAACTTGAATTTGAATGCTCATTCCTATTACTAACCTGTTTCGCACCTTACGAAAACCAATGTTTTCAGTTCCTCTTTCTTGAAAATACTAGCCTGTTCCCTGCAATTTCTCCCGTGTATGTCTTCGACACTTACAGTGAGCCCACTCTGGGGCGACGAGTGGGTGGTATAATAGTAACAAATATAAGAATATTCCCAATCTTTTAAGAGAGCCTGAAAACTATTTCTGCGATGAGCCAGAAGTGATGGAGATCATACTGACCACAATTTCCAGAGCCAGAAAGTGATGGAGAACATACTGACCACAATTTCCAGTCTGCAAGTCCACATTCTTCGTGTACTCACTGAAATAAATCTTTGCACTCTCTGTTTACTCAACGGGATCAGGAACTATGATTATAAATGAATGTTTTGAGTTCAAACTGAATTATATTCTGAAAAAGATCACAGGCAAAACATAACAATATTGCTGGTAATGCGAGGGTTTTTTCTTCAACAATTCTTTATTGAACGTAATGAGAATTACACACACGAAAGAGTGGTGTTTTATCTACACATCCTATTTTTCCACGTAATCTCCATCACCTTCTATGGCCTTCCTCCAGCGCAAAACAAGGGCGTGTATGCCCTGTCGGTACCAATCCTTGACCTCGTAGCGGAGCCAGTGCATCACTGTGTGAATCACCTCCTCATTGTCCTGAAAATGCCTTCCACGAATGGCATCCTTTAATGGCCCAAACAAGTAGAAGTCCATGGGGAAAGGGTCAAGGCTCTAGGGTGGGTGGCGTAACACTTTCCAACCCCGTTCTGCGGTGTGTTCAGCAGTCCTCAGACTTGTGTGGGGGCGAGCGTTATCGTGGTGGAGCAAAGTATCTACTGGGTTGCTGTCGCGTCGAAGTCGCCGGAAGCGCATCTTGAGGTTTGTTAATATGTTGTCATATGCTTCTGAATTAATGGTACGTCTCTTGGCATCACATCAATGAGAATTAGACCTTCACAGTCCCAGAACACGGTGATCATGACCTTACTGGCGGAAGCAATTGTTTTGAATTTTTACTTCTGTGGAGAGTCGGACTGGCGCCATTCCATCGACTGTCGTTTTGTATCGGGCTCAAAATGGAGAACCCAGGTTTCATCACCCGTCTCCATCAGGGTCAAGAAGGCCTCCCCCTCAACTTCAAAACGATGCAAAAAATCAAAACAAATGTTTTTTTTCTGTGCGATTTTTGATCCACTGTTGGACACCGCGGGTCCTATCGTGCACACACTTTTGAATAACCAAGATTGCGGATTGACATATGCAGCGCCGACTGCCGAGTCTATCCTCGCGAATAACAACAGCAGCTCGCTGCAACATGTCAAGTGTGACAGCCGTGGATGGTCTCCCCGACCGCTGCAAATCGTGGAGCTCCGGCGAAACGCCTTCTGATGAACTCACCCTCCGTGTCCAGTGACTAACTGGACTTCTGTCGACAGCAGATGCTCCATAGACTTTGAACTGGCAGAGGCAAATACTTATTGCATTCGACGCCACGTCGGGGGACTTGCGCGTCGGAGATGGGGGTGAAATGATGATGTGGACAACAATACACGCAGTCCCTGAGCGGAGAAAATCTCCTGCCCCAGCCGGGAATCGAACCCGGTCCGTTGACGTGGCATTCCGCCGCGCTGACCACTCTGCTAACGGGGGCGGACTGCAGTTACATTATCTGTAACGTTTCGCATTTGTGGCATTGTTTTCAGCTGAGAAAAAAATGCGGTGCATTACTTTCTGGGCAACCCTGGCAACAATAATAAAGTTCCTATCATAAACACGAATTCTTTACAGACGAAGGGAAAAACTAGTAGAAGCCAACCTCGGGGAAGATCAGTTTGGATTTCGTAGAAACACTGGAACACGTGAGGCAATACTGACCTTACGACTTATCTTAGAAGAAAGATTAAGGAAAGGCAAACCTACGTTTCTAGCATTTGTAGACTTAGAGAAAGCTTTTGACAATGTTGACTGGAATACTCTCTTTCAAATTCTAAAGGTGGCAGGGGTAAAATACAGGGAGTGAAAGGCTATTTACAATTTGTACAGAAACCAGATGGCAGTTATAAGAGTCGACGAACAT